>NW_020837991.1:14654447-14772830 GCF_003676395.1 Aethalodelphis obliquidens | reverse complement strand
GCGGCATGTGGGATCCTCCCGGACCGGGGCACGAACCCGCGTTCCCTGCATCGGCAGGCGGACTCTCAACCACTGCATCACCAGGGAAGCCCCACTGCATCTTTTTTTTAAAAATTGTAGTTGATTTATAATATTGTATTAGTTTCTGGTGTACAGCAAAGTGATTCAGTTTTATACATATATTCTTTTTCAGATTCTTTTCCCTTATAGCTTATTACAAGATACTGAATACAGTTCCCTGTGCTATACAGTAAGTCCTTCTTGTTTATCTATTTTATACATAGTAGTGTGTATCTGTTAAGCCCAAACTCCTAATTTATCCCTCCCTGCCTTGCCCCTTCAGTAACCATAAGTTTGTTTTTTATGTCTGTGTGTCTGTTTCTGTTTTGTAAATAAGTTCATTTGCATTATATTTTAGAGTCCACATATAAGTAAGTGATATCATATGATATTTGTCTTTCTCTGTCTGACTTACTTCACTCAGTATGACAATTTCTAGGTCCACCCATGTTGCTGCAAATGGCATTATTTCATTCTTTTTTATGGCTGAGTAATATTCCATTGTATATACACAACTTCTTTATCCATTCATCTGTTGAGGGACATTTAGGTTGCTTCCATGTGTTAGCTATTGCACATACTGCTGCTGTAAACACTGGGGTGCATGTATCTTTTCAAATTAGAGTTTTCATCTTTTCTGGCAAACATTTTTTTATAAATGGCCAAAAAGTAACTATTTTTGGCTTTGTGGTCACATATAACCTGTGTCTTTATTTTTTGTTTGTTTGGTTTTTTTAACCTTTGCAATTCTTTAAAAATGTGGAAACCATTCTTAGTTCTTTGGCAGTACCAAACCAGGTGAGCAACTGGATTTGGCCCATGAGCTAGAGTTTGCTGATCCTTGCTCTTAATCATTGCACGGCACTCTCATCTAACTTGTGACCTTGGGCAAGAATTTCTCCTCTCTCTGTTGCAGATGCATCTTTGAAATGGGTTTAAAAGCAAACACAAGAAGGGAAACTGGGAAGTGGAAGGGTGGCCTTAAGTCAACTTCCCAGCACGCTGGGAATTTTAATATTTACTCTAGTCACTGTTCCAGTGACTTCTCTTTGGTTTTACTTTAGATGAATCCTTCCAAACTCTAAGGCTGTGAGAATCAAAGAGCAAGCTACCTCAGCTCCTTTTTGGAACAGGGTGAGTGTAATTAAATAAACATAAAAGAACAGTACAAAATAACACCTAACCATTCACAGGAATTAGATGTGAAAAGGGTGACATCATTTGCTAACTTTAATCTACAACTTCTCTCCTTTAATGACTTTAATGGACAAGGCTAATTTTAAACACACAAAGCGGAGGATAAAGGAATAACTCACTGAATGCTTACTATGCGCATTGTCTTAATTAGCTCTCCCTCCAACTTTTGAGGGTGGTATTATTATTCCATTTATCCATTAGAATGTTTTGGACTGTAAGTAACAGAAGACCAACCTCAAAGTGACTCAAGCAATAAAGACACAGCTCCTGGACTTCCCTGGTGGCACAGTGGTTACGAATCCGCCTGCCAATGCAGGGGACACAGGTCCGAGCCCTGGTCTGGGAAGATCCCACATGCCGCAGAGCAACTAAGCCCGTGAGCCACAACTACTGAGGCCCCGTGCTGCAACTACTGAAGCCTGCACACCTAGAGCCCATGCTCCATAACAAGATAAGCCACTGCAGTGAGAAGCCCGCGCACCGCAGCGAAGAGGAGCCCCCGCTCGCCGCAACTAGAGAAAGCCTGGGAGCAGCAACGAAGACCCAATGCAGCCAAAAATAAATAGATTAATTAATTTAAAAAAAAAACTTAAAAAAAAAAAGACACAGCTCCCTTCACAACTGGAAGGTGAAACACCAGGCAGACCCCTGGGGTGGTAGATCCAGGTGCTCTACAGACTCCTCAAGGATCCCAAAGATTCTTAGTTCTGTCTTCTAAAATATAGGCTGAATTTTTAATTTTAAGGGTGATTCCCCTCATCATAGAATCTGTGTTCTCAATAGATGGAGTAGAGAGAGAGAGGAAGAGACAGAGAGATAGGAGTCCTTCTTCCCCACCCATCAGACAAATTCTGTTCCTTTAGTCTAAAGGAGCCAATTTAGAAAAACAGATGATTGTCTTAGGCTCACGTTCCTGAACAAGTCACTGGCAAGAGGGATGGAAATTCCAGGCCTCTCCCTTGGAACCGCGGTGGTTTCGAGATGTGTCAGGTTTGCTCCGGTAAGAAACAGTCCTGACATATCCATGCTTTGCTCTTGTCCATTATGGTCCACAGGGGCTCTGCCCAACATCGCTCATACTGTGGGACCCGAGTTGAAGAAGCAACCACTCTCTGGAGCACTGCTGATCACTGTAGTAGAGGAAGAGAGTGCAAGCAGTGGCAATTCAACTCTCCAGCCTGGACACACCATTTCCATTCACAGCATATTCCCCAGGACTGACCATACTGCCTGCTCAACCACAAGGAGACTGTGTGCCCAGAAAAAAGAACCAGAAACATTTGGAAACTGCACCAATAACTACCACAGGAGTCAATCTGTGCTACCTCACCTATGAGGGAAGGGGAAATGAGTTTTGAAGAGAAAAGCCCAATATATACTACATTACCAGTTACAGAGAAATAAACAGAAGCTCAAAGAGAAAAGTAGTATCCCAAAAGAGAGCAAAGAGACAATGAAAAGACCAGTCTAGCAGGTCCAACATTTGAATAACAGGAGTTCCCAGAATGAAAGAACAAAGAAAATGTAGAGAAGGAAATTATCTAAGAAATAATTCCAGAAGATTTTTAAGAACTGAAAGACATGTATTTCTATATCAAAGGAACTTACCAAATGCCAAGCATAAAGATTGAAAATGGAACCACAGAAAGGCACCAGCATCACAAAATTCTGGAACACCAGGGACAAAGAGAAGATCCTGTAAGCTTTCAGAAAGAAAACTGTGAAAACTAGTTTCATATAAATGATTTGGATACAAGATTCAGAATGGCATTGGATTTCTCAACAGCATTGCAGAAAGCAAGAAGATAATGGGTCAAAGCTTTCACAATTCAAAGAAAAAACTATTTCCAACTTAACTTTCTATAAACAGTCAAATTCTCAATCAAGTGGGTAAAATAAGACATTTTCAGATGTACACAGCAAAGATGATGATGAAGGGAAGTTTCTGCAGGACAGATGGAGAGACAGCGGCCAAAGCTAGAAAGTCACCAATTCAAAATAAAGCAGGTCAGAGGGATCCAAAGCAGATTCTTAAAGATTAACTTAACAGACTGTCTAATGCATTTGAATGTTGTTTTTCTTTTGCGGTACGCGGGCCTCTCACTGTTGTGGCCTCTCCCGTTGCGGAGCACAGGCTCCAGACACGCAGGCTCAGCGGCCATGGCTCACGGGCCCAGCCGCTCCGCGGCATGTGGGATCTTCCCGGACCGGGGCACGAACCCGTGTCCCCTGCATCGGCAGACGGACTCTCAACCACTGCGCCACCTGGGAAGCCCCATTTGAATGTTTTGAAAGAGATTTACAAATCTCTTTCTCTGGGGGAAAGTTTAGGATTGTACATAAAAATTATACCTATTTTTTAAGTCAGCTATTAATTCTTTGCCTAAGACATTAGGCAAAGAGGAAAAATAATCAATCACCAGCCACTACATGGATTGGTTATGATTAACATTTACATAGTTGTACCAATAAAAGTCCTGTATGTATATCAAACAAAAATGACAATAGAATTATATTGGGAGGATGAAAGAATGGGTGGTGTGGGTTTCGTGTGACTGGGACAAGGCACAAAAGTGAACATAAGCTAAATCTTTATCTTCCCTAATAGGAAGTCGATAATGGCTAAAACTGAAAAAAAAAAATGAAGAAACAGCAATATAAGCATGTTCTTTACAGACATACCAGTAGATACCAAAAGAATCAACAAAAATAGTTGAAATGGTTGTCTCAAGTAGCAGGCAATGGTGGCAGATACACAAGGGATGGCTATTTTCTGCAATAAGACTTGAAGAACTATTTGACGATGTGCACATATACCTTGATAAAATAAAAACCAAAATTTTAAAAATTACTAGAGGAGAAATGAGAAATGAGAGACACTCAGTAAAGAGTGTCCTGACAGTAGAGGAGAAATTTCAATTATTTACAGGCTCTTCTGCTACAGCAAAGGTTTCTACGACACCAATTAGCTCAAACACTATTGGTCAATAAAGAGATCATGTTAGTATAATGTGGAAGCCATTTTTACTGTCACTGTTTCCCAGCAAGTTCAAGTTTTTGCAACCCAGGAATGGCAGCCCACCTCAACACAGGCTAAAACACCTCAATGCAAAGGAAGACAATTCTATACACAGAGTTCAGCCCACATTTTCCTCTTCGCTTAGTTTGGTAACATGTCTATTGTGAGGTTCCCCCAATCTCTGCACACTTTCTGTGACTGCTGTACTTAGCAACCTTCATCGTCTCTTCCTCCTCTATTAGGCTATGCTCATTGTTTCCTTTGTTAGATAGATTTATATTTGCTGTAATATATCACTATTTACTGGGCATTTAAACTGCCTTTTAAACTAGGTTAGTAGCTTTACTAGGATTCGTATTGCCTTTTTAGCGCTCTGGTTAAAAAGTAGCATAGGTTTGAGTAGTCTCCCCTTGACTTTTTTTCCATGAGCCCTGTTATTTTTAGCATATGATTTTGCAGAATATGAGGGCTTTTAGGAAAATTTTGTGCTGTAACAGAAATTCTTGTTCCTACCTGCTACCCTATACAAATGATTTAAACTCTAAACTTTCTTTCAAAAGCTAAAAAAAGACAGGGTAGTAGACAGAATTCTAAGATAACCCTTAAGATTCTTCAAGTAGAAGTCTTTACCCAGTCATAGGCAGCATTCAGGTAATCAGGTAAGCCCCTTCATTTCCCTAGATGGCGGAAGCAAAGGGATGAGAAATGCCATAGTTTGACTGCTCAAGTTCCCATCACCAGAAAGAAGAGATGGAAGTGGAAAAGAAACTCCCCAATAATAGTACTGTTGAAACAAGAGCAACACGAGTGCTGATCGGCCACCTTAAAACTAGAACCTGCAAGTACTTTGGAAGCACACTGTGTGCCCCTAATTCATCTCCTGCCCTTTCTTTCCCTACAAAGATAACTACTGTCCTGGCTTTTGTGTTAACCTATCCCTTTCTTTAGTTTTATCATTTATGATGTATGTATGTATATATCCCTAAATTAAATATACATGTCTCATTATTGCCTGGGTCCATGAAGTTGGATGGAAAAAAATTACATCCTTATTTTCACTCGCCTTTTTTTATGAGTTTCACTATTTTTTATTAGTTTATTGCCTTCAATTATGAATGTAGGTAATAAAACATTCTTCTCAGAAAGGGTCCGTGGGCTTCACTAGATGACCAAAGGCCCATGGCATATTCCTGCTAGGGTATTTCCCTAGGAGTGGCATTGCTGGGAAACAGCAGATGCTCCATTCTGGCCCTTCTCGCCAGGATTCCTCACTTACCACAGAGCATGGACAATAATTTGAGGGACTCTTCTCAGTTCTCCAAAGGACGGCACGTAACCAGTGCATTCTATTACATGGGAGGAGAGAAGCTGATTTGTTATCTATAGTGAATTCCTTAGGCATTAGGGCTTACTTCTCTCCTGGAACCACAGTGTCGACATTCAATTCTTGGTTGGCTTGCTGGGGGCTTCTTTTTTCCTGCACTGGGTGTAACGGAGTCTGACTCATTGAGATTTAGACACTGCCTCTGCCACTTACTAGGAAGGTGACTTTGAGGGGTTACTTAATCCAACTCTGTCTCAATGTACACACTGTAAAGTGATGGTGATACAGACATCCTGGGCTTCCTTGAAAAATAATTTGTGTAAAGGAACTAGCACAGTCACTGGCCCAAGGTAGGATCACTAAGGGTTGTTTTCTTCCTAACCGCCATCCCATTCCCTATATTATAAGGAATCAGAGATACAGATGGTAAGATACAGTTAAATTTCCCTTCTTTCCTTCCCCTTTTCCTTGAAATGCTAAGAGTTGGATTTTTTATACACATACATATACGTATATATATATATGTGTGTGTGTGTGTATACGTATAATGTATATATGTATATATATATCTTAGTTGAAAATTTTAAAAGTATATATTTTAATTGAAGTGTGGTTGATTCACAATGTGTCGGTTTCTGCTGTATGGCAGGGTGATTCAGTTATACATATATATACATCCTTTTTTATATCCTTTTCCATTATGGGTTATCACAGAATATAGAATATAGCTCCCTGTGGATACTGAATATAGTAGGATATTGTTGTTTATCCATTCTATATACACTAGTTAGCGTCTGCTAGCCCCAAACTCCCACTCCATCCCTCCCTCACCCCCCTCCTTGGCAACCACAGGTCTTTTGAGAGTTGTTTTTAATTTCATCTTTATTATTACAATGCAATCATGTTTGATTCTGGTGACCTCCATATTGCTATGACTTTCTGTAGTTCAGACTTTGCTTGGACTTAGTGGAGGCGTCAACACGAGTCACTGTAGCTCTAGAAGAGATGATGTGGTGGTCACATACCTTGTTCCTGGCCTTGCCCAAAGCTGCTACTTCAGTGTTTTACCTCTGTCCTTTAGTCCTCCCCCACCACCCCTAAGTACTCTTTAGTCTTTGAAGGAATCTGTCTCATTTTTCATTAGATGGTTTGTGTGTGCTGGCTCATAGTATTATTAATTTTGTATTTAATTTGTCTAGATTTGCTTGGTGTTTGCAAAGCTTGTGTAATTTCCTTAGGTAAGATATACTTTACAACAGAACGATACCTTGCAATTTAAATAGCAGCTGTTGAGGGAAGGCAAACAGTTACAAACTACTCTTTCTGTTCTTTTGCCAAAGAGCTATGCTGTGATGAAATGAATAATATATTCTAGGGCATACCTGGATTTGCTACTGCAGTTTGATTTACATGGATAAAGAAAAAAAAATGCTAGTCATTTGAAATTGTTTCCAAATGCAAGACAAGTTAGATTCCCATGAGAGAATTTTGAAAGAATAAGTGTCTTATTGCTAAGAAAAGGAAATTCTTATCTGTTAGTTCTTACAATGGATGTGGCCCATCACCTACTTCTGGGGAGGAGTGTTTCTTTTGCAAGGTGAGAATTTATATGTGTGTATCATTCATTTACTTCTAAAGTGTTTAATGAAGACTCTTTATGTGTTAGATACTTTAAAAAGTTAAAAAAAATTTTTCCCCAGCTTTATGGAGGTTAATTGACTAATAAAATTATGTAGATTAAAAAAAAAGATTCTTGCTGCAGGTGTACAAACCCTGTATAATGCCCTCCCTTTGAGTGTGGGTGGGATCTGTGAATAGGATGAATGCCACTCCTCTGATGAGGTTATATGAAGTGGCAAAGGTAAAGAGATTTTGCAGATATAGGTAAGGACACTAATCAGTGACTTTGAGTTCATCAAAATGGAATTGATCCTGGAGGGGCCTGACCTAATCAGGTGTGCCTCAAGAAGAGAATCTAGAGGTCAGAGACTTGAAGCCTCAGAGATTATCCTACTGTCTCTGAAGAAGCATGCCACCATGAGTTCCATAGCTGCAAGACAGTGACTTCTGCCATGGGAGCAAGGAAGAGGATGCAGAACCTCAAATGAGACCCCAGTCCCAGCTGACACCTGGACTGCAATCCTGTGATACCCTGATCCGAGGGCCCAGCTAAGCCATGCTTGGACTCCTGATCTAGGGAAACTGAATAATAAATCTATTTTCTTTATTATTTTTTATTGAGGTATAGTTGATGTACAATATTATATAAGTTTCAGGTGTACAACACAGTGATTCAATTTTTAAACGTTATACTCTGTGTACAGTTATAATAAAATGTTGGCTGTATTCCCTGTGCTGTAGCTTCTTTATTTTATATACAGTAGTTTGTACCTCTTAATTCCCTTCCTGCATCCTGCCCCTCCCCGCTATGCTCTCCCGACTGGTAACCACTTGTTGTTCGCTGTATCTATAAATCTATGTTCTTTAAATCTGCTATGTTGATGGTAATTTGTTACCCATCAAAAGAAAACGAATCCATACAGAAACAAATTATTTGTAACCCCTTCTAGTCTTTTAATTATCTTAGTTTGAAGTAATCTCTCCTAAAGAAAACATGGAACCCAAAATCTATAAAGGAGAATTTTGAAAAGATTTCATAATATTTTAAACTGCTACATTATAAAAGTCATCATGAAGAGTGTTAAACACCAACACCATGCTAGAAGCAAATATTTCCAGCACACATATTTAATCACAGAGGGTATGGACTTGGCTTCTGAGTAGACAGACCCACAGTCTTCATCATGACGTGACAAACCTGTATATGTACTGCCCTGCAGTAGGCAAGATGAAGGGCAGGGTGGGGGCATGGATGAGGTAGAATACACTGGAATCTTTTCGTGTCATCCTGACTGAGAAGCTGGGTCAGAGATGGACTCCCAGTATCTCAAGTTCAGAGCTGGGACTTCAAATGTATTTTCCCATAAAAATAGTGATTAGATGTCCTACTGAATCTATAGCATAGCAGACACTCCATCTGCAAGTGGACAAGAAGGAAAGTCTCCCCAACTTCTACCAGAGGTGGTAAGAAGTGAGGTGCTGAAGTGACAGAAATAAATTCCCTGCAGCAGAAGCGTCACAGAACCAAATCTGGGTCTGCTCGCTCACGCTCAGTAAAGCCAATCTACTGACACATGTAGCATTCATCGCAAGACCAAGCAAGGAGGTTGGGTCTTTTGAGGATTAGCTGCCTGGACTCCTTGCTTGGCACCCTGCGATAAACTGTGCACTTTCCTTCACCACAACGCGGTGTCAGTAGACTGGCTTTACTACCCGCGTGAGCCAGCAGACCCAAGTTTGGTTCGGTAACAGGAGGAGACATTGGAGCTACACAGCCATTTGACCACCTGAAATTCAGCAACATTTCAATTCACTGGAATGCACCTGACAGGGACCCTCAGTCAGCCTGAGATTTGGCATTGTTTCCATTAAGAGGAAAGAGATAGATCTAATACAAAATAAAATCTAATATCTGAGCTTGATTGTCTAAAATGCACCTATTACAAGAAAAGTCCTGGGGACAGTATGCATTCATCCCAGTTTTCACTCTTATTCACAATGACAGCCTGAACTGTGAGATTTAATGATCAAGGCAATGACCCTGGAAGTCTGGACAAATTTAATCAGCAAAAACTAACTTCTGCTCCACGGTTTGTATTTATGCAAGTAGGACAACAGACACAAACATTTTGGAAAGCTTTTTTAACACTAACAATTGGAACAATGTAACGTGTTTAAGTTATCTTTGGAAAATACACCTAACCTTTGAGGGTGATACTTAGGAGTGAATGGTCATGTTCCCACACAGTCTCCCACATGATGCCAGGGGAGAAGCAGAGTCCTGAATGCATGAGAGCCCTTTGGGTGTTGTTTCTGAAGTTTGGGCCATTCCACATGTTGAATAAGAAGGTAAAAGTAATTGCCCAAATAATTTAGGCTTTTCCAAATCTCTCACCTGAAATAACCAGATAATTACAAAAGGCTTGTTTTGTATTCTGGGGGCATTTGGGTGTTTGTTTGGCTCGTTCTTACGAATTCTTTCATTGTCCACTACAGTTTCCTTGTGTGGAGCTATCCTAAGACACAGTAGATACCACCACAGAATTCTAATAAAGTGTGTTGGCAATGGAGCCTTGGATCACAGGCCAAGGCCCCAGAGTTACAAGGAAACAACATCAACCAACTGGACGGCCAGTGACTTCTTCATTTAAAGACCAGGCAGATTAAACACAGCTCTTTCTGGCCCTGTTGGGGGCACTGTTTTTTAGAGCTCAATCAAGAAATTAATGGGATTCTGCAGGATGCCTCAAGTCCAGCACTTTGCCGCACGCAGGGCAATAATTATGCTCAATTACAGCCTAGCATGTGGTTTCTGGTCCCATAAAAATCTCCCCACATCAAACCAATCTTCAAGGGGAAAAAAAAGAACCTGTTTTGGCAATTTTCTGCACTGGTAAATATCAACCCCTAATTTAGCCTCCAGAGGGCTCCACCATTTCAGATCTGTCCTCAGCTGCCATGAGACCCCAGGACTAACATGTGAAGTGATGACATCCACGTTTCCAGGGATCTTTGAGGCCCATCCTGACTGTGGGATCAACAAAGGATTCCAACTGCCCTCATCTTATGGAAATGGATCCCTGTCGAGGTGAAAGGATGAGAAAATAAAACGGAAGCAAAGCCCAGAGGTGACTACACAGAAAATGGCCCACATGCAGGGCTGGGTTCATTTCAGTTTAGAGGTTTTGGGCAAGCCTGCTTGTTTGTTCCTTCTTGAAAGCACACACCAACCAGCTATTCTGAAAAAGAATAGATGAAGCCAAGGAAAAAAAAAACGAAAAACAAACAAAAAAAATCCGAAGAAGCCTAGGGCTAGCAAGGCAGCAGATGCCCAGGGGTGGCACTCCGCATTAGCCACCGCTTTCTCCCTGCCTGAGACTCTGGGCAGAGGGGATGAATTTCAAAGGCTGAGGGCTGAGTTGGATTTTAAGAATTTGCTCATGTGCTACAGTATTAAGAATGTCTCAAAAACATTAGCTTCTTGGTTTCCCTTGTTCAAAATGCACTATTACTCACATTATCTCAAGGGATCCCAATTTGTACTGAATACCTAGGAAGTCCCTGATTTCACTCTAACACTAGAAAGCAGAATTCAGCCAGGTGCAGGAGAGTCTGACGTGCAGGAGAGGGAGTTGGAGGGCAGCATGCTGGCCAAGAAATTGATGTCAAGTAAATTTTGAGTATGACCAGCAATATACAATGAAATAACCATAAATGTCTACAATATTAAAAGATCGAAATTAAGCTTCTGTCCTTATAAACCTATCACAAATGAACCTAATATATTGACTATCCAAAGGGCCCCAGTGTTCTATAAAATGTTATATAGAGTATAACAACTTTTTTGTAAATCTGATATAAAATTAATATGCCAGCTTTAAGCATTTGATTTGTCTTTGCGGAATTAAGAATCAGTTGGAGGATCAATTTAGATGTCCTCAAATGAGAAAAAAAATGTCAATTTGGAATGTCTGAAACATACCTTACTTTTCTTCAATAAACTGTCCAGCAGCAGAGACGCAAAATCACACCAGTGACTCAGCAGCGCTTTGAGAAACACACCCTGTGGTTCTACCGCTCTCACCACTAGCTGACAGGCACCTTCATGGAAAACAACGGGGCTCAGAAAACTCAAAAGGAAGTCCACATTTATGAATGTAATTTGAGTCTGAAAATAATTGCAGGTGGAAATACCAACACTTTGCATACTGTTTATAAAGGAAGGTTTATCTACAACACATGGCCTGCTGCGGTTGGCTAGGAAGCCAAAGTTTCCACGTGAGGGGCCTTCAGAAGACCTTCCGTTCAAAGCCACAATCATGCAGTTAGGGAGGTTGGCTGGGTCAGCCAGGAACACCTCTGGACGCATCTAAACAAAGTTTGTTCACCAGAAGGGGCCAAGAGGACAGCTGTTTCGGGGGCAGGGGAGGTGTAACTTGGACTCCTGAGGCTCTGGAAAATCTGTATCTCTGAAAGGAAACGGACTCCAGAGTGCATCAGACATGCCTTAAGAGAGGCTGGTGCTAAGTAATACGGAGAGTTTCAGTCCCAGGTGAAACTGAAAACTGGTGAAATTGATCTGAGTTCTCTCTTCATCTCTCTTCTGTGTCCCTGAAAAGTCATGCCCTTTCCTTTTGGCTTCCCTGATGCATCTACATGCCCAGGTTCGCCCAGGCAGAGACCATTTTCTCACCCACTCCCATCAAAATTTAGCTGCCTTCCGTTCTCCTTCTGCAAGGGCTAATCCCTCCTCAGACAGAAGGAGTGGGCCAAGGTGTTAATTGTTGGTAAGGGCTCATTGGGAAGGCCTCAGCAAATCTCATTTGCATTTTAATAGAGGTCTTTTAGGCCTCAATGGAGAAGTTAATAATAATCGGGGTTTCCTGAGAGGCCAGTGAGGAAGATAAATCAGGACACCCCTGATATGTACTACAGGGTCCTCTTCCTTACCGGTCCCGTTAGTGTTCTGCTCCCAAACGTTGCCAGGAGAAGACATTTGTCACCTGCGGTTCCGAACACTTTCCGCCACCATTTTGTGTGGCGCCCCCTGCAGGCACACCTGGCGCACTGAATCCCTCCCTCCTAAAGGTCCTGAGGCAGCTCCGCATCCTGACCCCACCCACCCCTCCCAAGAGTTCCACAGCTCAGCCCGTCCTCTTGCAACCCCTGTACCATCCCTTCAGAGATCTGGGGCACAGAGAACGTGCAAAGGAGAAGGGCAGAGAGGGAAAGAGTCTGCATCTTAGACTCACTGTGCCGAGAATGAACAAATTCCTCAGGACACCCTCCCTACCCACCGTGTGACCGAGGCTCAGCAGCTTCCCCAGGGTGAGCCGGATGGGATCAAATTAACACTAACTAGCGCTGAGTCTCCCTAAGCTTTAAGCCAAAGTTGCACAGTCAAGAATTTCAATTCTTGCAGAGTTTTTGTCCCCTGCTTTAACACATTCCTAGAAATCCCCAGGGTGTGTCTTACACGTGCCACGAGCAAGTCTGGTCACCATGAGCCTGTGTCCCTGAGGAATCCATACTCTGTAGTCCCCACAGGGCCACTGCCACCCACACTGTCCTTGACCTCTGGCCCCGCTGAGGGTGCAGATCCGTGTCACTAGAAGAGTTCAACAGGGCCTGTTGGGAAGGAAACCCCATTCTAGTGACTGTACCTTTTCTAAATCACTTAGGAAGGGTGCAGAGGACCCTAAACATTGTGGGGGTCTGGGGTTCAACATGATGGGATGGTCATGGCACATGCAGCCCTCCCCCCATAGTTAGTTTCAGGGTGGCTATCAGGGTGCTATCCTTGGAACAGCGTTTGCCATGCTGTGTTCCTTCCTCCCAGGACCCACCCACCCTCCCTAAACCTGAGCTTCCATCAGCCCTTTCTCTTAGACATCAATGGATGTTGCTACAAGCTGGCATCTACAGAACATTTCTGAAAAGGATGGCTTCATTCCTAGAAAGGGATGTCAGGCTTCTAGAGTGACTTTACTGGAGGCCTTGGTCCAGACCAAATGCTACCAAGGATCCCCCGCCAGAGCTCAGACCCACGTCCTCAGGCAGGCATTGGAGGGGTTACCAAGGATGCTTTGTGAAGCTCCTTCATACCAAAAGCTGAGACTGGTCTCAGGGCATCCTCCCATAAAAACGGAGGATTTCATCCCTGGCTGGAGTACCACACTAGATACCGCAAGGGAGGTGGGGACCAAGGGAGAAAGAGGTGGCTGGTGGACAGAGTGTTTTAGAGGTTCAGTGTGTGGGCTCGCTACCAGCCTCAAGTTAAATGGTGCTTTGTTGATGGGGAGTGAATGCCTAAAGTCTCCAGAGGCGTTTGTTGAGTGTTGAGAATCACAGGGCTGTGTAATTCAGATGTCCAACACTTTCCAGAGGTAGAGGTCAAAGTCTCTGCTTAAATAATGAACCTGGTGACTCTGTTACAGAAAGCTCTAGACACAGGAGCCTCCAGCACATCATTCTGAGCGTCCCATTATGAAGCACTTGCTACAGTCTTCAACCCTGATTCTCCTGCAAGAGCGAGAGCCCTTCCGATGGCAAGAAGGATACCAAACCATCTAAGGGCATGGCTGTGACAAACACTCTCTCTGACCGAATTCCAGTTATGCTTCTCTAAGCCCTCTCCTCCACAAAGGCTCATTATTGGGTCCTGTCCTTGGTCCACCTAAGCCAGTCTTGGCAAAGACTCTTCCTAAATCATCCCTCCATCCTTGGTATCGGATCACCCTTAATATTTGATCAAGTTCCTCATCATCTACCTTTGATGCCTAAATCCTTGGCCTGTCTTTAGCAAGAATTCTGTTAGGTCAGTTTAGTAAGAATCCCCCTACTTTTGATGTCTCCTCTTAGTAATTTTCCATCCACTGACACTCTCATTCTGCTTGTTGACTATAAACCCCACTTGTCCTTGTTGTGTCTGGAGTTGAGCTCAATCTTTCTCTTCCATTGCAACAGAGTTGAACTCCACTGCAGTCATCTTGAATATTACCATCTTAACAAGTGTCAGAATAATTTATATATATATATATATATATATATATATATATATATATATTTTTTTTTCCGGTACGTGGGCCTCTCACTGTTGTGGCCTCTCCCGTTGTGGAGCACAGGCTCCGGACGCACAGGCCCAGCAGCCATGGCTCACGGGCCCAGCCGCTCTGCGGCATGTGGGATCCTCCCGGACCAGGGCACGAACCCATGTCCCCTGCATCGGCAGGTGGACTCTCAACCACTGCACCACCAGGGAAGCCCCAGAATAATTTATCGTTAATAGCTGAGACTCCTGTTCAAGCTGTGCTGGTGAAGGTAGGAAGGACTCCTTCTTTGACCTTCAGGCTCTAAGGACCAGGGCTGCTTTAGGTGGGCTATCTAGGGGTGGGCTTCTAGGATTTAGAGCCTGGAAACTAAGACCACGGAAGAAGCTATTCCTCCCGGTCATCTTCAACCTCCATCCACACGGCTACCAACACCGAGATTATAGAAACCCTCAATGTGACACCCCCGAAGTCAGGAGGAGCTGTACCCAGGGTCCCAGCATGGTGAGAAAGAGAACCAGAGCCAGGTGGTAGAGGCCCTCGAGTGGACAGAGGGAGAGATGTTGGGTGACACTCAACAGGGAGGCTGCCCAACCCATCCCCAGGTGTGTGAAGCCTGGCATCACTCAGTGTAGAAATATACGATCCTGGGAACAGAGTTCTGAGACATAGCAGAGTGTAAAGGACACACTCAAAAGACCACATCTTGTTCATCCCCAGGAACAGAAGTTTAGGTGAGTTTGATAGAGAACATACAAGGGAGAAAGAAAGAAATGTTCTCCACACGCTCTGGGCGGCTGTATTCTTTAAGACTTTTGGTTGCAAGTAACGGTAACCCAGACGGTCTGAAGAGGAGGAAGGTAACTTCCTAGTTCAAAGAACTGAAAAGTACCGGAATAGTTCCCATTTCAAGCAAAATGAGGTCCAAGGGTTCAAATGATGTCGTCTGGAAATGTTGCTTTGCCCTGCTTCCCTGTCTGTCCGCTTCGTTCTCAGGCAGGCACCCTCTCCCCTTGGTGGGGAAGAGGGCCATCAGCTGCTCTGGGCTTATAATCTGCAGTCTCAGGATCCCAGGGAAAAGAGCAAGACTTCTTTTTTTAAAAAAACATTTCCAGCAAGAACCTGGGCGTTGATTCCAATTGGTACAGCTTGGTCATGTGCCAGTCCCTGAGCCAATCACTGTGCCCAGAAGGACATGTGCTCTGATGTGGACCATTTTTAAGTCTTTATTGAATTTGTTACAATATTGCTTCTGCTTTATGTTTTGGTTTTTTGGCCGGGAGGCATGTGGGATATTAGCTCCCCGACCTGGGATCAACTGCACCCCCTGCACTGGAAGGTGAAGTATTAACCACTGGACCAGCAGGGAAGTCCCCAGGACGTGTGCTCTGATAAGCCAGGCTTGAGTCAGGACCTCGCCCCTGCAGCCTGTGGGGGGAGGGATGCGGATTGCACTGTAAACGTGTGAGCTGAGAGTGAGTGAGGTTAGATTTCCTAAGGAAAAGAGGTAAGCTCTTACTCAAAGAAGTAATGCTGAGCAGGCAACACAAGCGACCGCTCCGTGGTCTGCAAAGCCTCCCCTCCCTCAGAACTTGCATCACAGTTAAATGCTGGAACCCTGAAGACAGATGGAGGTGGCTTTCAGTCCTTATTAGTGTGAACTTGGCAAATGGTTTCATTCCTGTGGGCCTCAGTTTTCTCATTGTATGGTGGGGATACAAGCTGTGCTGTGGGTATACCAGGAGAGTGAAATGAGACAATACTAAATGTTCACTAAACATTATATATAATTGGTCCTCTTCCCAACTTCCCCTACGACCCCAGCTTAGATTAAACTGAACGAGGTTAACGAGCTTATCTCTTTTCTTCCTGGCTGTTTCCCTACTCCCTGAACACTGTAGGCACCCAGCCAATATTTCTGGAATGAATCAATGATGACAGAATTAATAAGTGTCCTGTGAATTTCTGTTCTTCAAATGTCAGCTCCCAAGCCTTAGCAAACAGAATTAGTCATTTCCCTCTCTTTATCTTTGGCATTTTTTATTAACTCTTCTTACAGCCCTTAGCAGCAAGAATGAGAACCAGGAATGTGTGTGACTCAACTCGGGATCCCACTGCTGGTCTAGCGCCTGGCACCCAGAACGGTGTATGTTGATGAATAAAAAAGATCACCTAGGGGCTTCCCTGGTGCCGCAGTGGTTGAGAGTCCGCCTGCCGATGCAGGGGACACGGGTTCGTGCCCTGGTCCGGGATAGGATCCCACATGCGGAGCGGCTAGGCCCGTGAGCCATGGCCGCTGAGCCTGCGCGTCCGGAGCCTGTGCTCCGCAACGGGAGAGACCACAACAGTGAGAGGCCCGCGTACCGCAAAAAAAAAAAAAAAAGATCACCTACTTCAAACTGCTCACCTTACAGATGTTGTCACAGAGACCCAGAGAGGTTAAACAATTTGCCTAAAGCCACACAGCTCCCCACCTGAGCCATGACTTCTAGTTTAATACTCTTCCTTCTGCTTCATACCACCTGGACCCTGGTTCCCTGTGCTGCCATGAGCACTACACACTGCTAAGGATAAAGTGAAGTTCTTGGTCTTCTAGAAGGGAAGGTGTAACAGGAGAACAAACCTGACTCCATATTGTATCTATTCCTTTAGCTTTAATCCTTGTGCTCTGTTGCCTGTGCATAGTCATGCTGGCTCTGAACCTTTTGTAAAACAATGTTGCCTAGAGCCTGAAATATACAGGATAGCCCATTCACAAGGCTTTGACCTTCAAAGGTATAAAACTTTTCCATTCATAAAGAGATTAAAAAGTTGCAGAACAGAGATGAACATTTGTCTTGAGGGAGGTTTATAGGAACATTGTGACCTGACCTACACAGACAGCTGCAAGAACAAAGGATTCCGGCACCCAGAAGTTTGTAACAATGAGCCACACCCCCTCCCCATTTAGTATAAAAGAAGCCTGAATTCTAACTTGAGTAAGATGGTTCTTTGGGACACTAGTCCACCACCTTCTACGTCTGCTGGCTTTCTGAAGAAAGTCACTCTTCCTTGCCCCAACATCTTGTCTCTGGATTGATTGGTCTGTCATGTGGCAAGCAGTATGAGCTTGGACTCAGTAACAAAGGGGCATCTGTAATATGGAAAGTCACCAGTACAGAGAGCAGCATCAAATTCTGAATGAGAGGTCAAGGATCATTCACTTGCTCCATCCCACATATAGCAGCATTTTTAGTCTCAGATTTTTTCTTTGGTGACCTCTGCTTCTTTCTAATAGCTCAGGCAGGGCTCAGCCATTCCTACCAGCTTCCACAACACATGCACACCCATCTAGTACCAAACCACTGAAAGAGGAGGCCAACAGGCCTTATTTGGACTGGAGACTGAATGCTAAAGCACACAGCAATGGGTTGATAAGCTCTTCTCCACACTACACCATCCTGTCCTCCATCTGAAGGAAGAGGCCTGGGCAGAGGTAAAGTCAGTCTCTCCCCTCCCTAACTACTCCCAAATCCAATTTCCCAAAGCCCAGGTGCCCTGCCTAGTTAATTTCTATCAAAAACACAATCTACCATTATTAACACACTCAGGACAGTTTATGCTATTCTCACTGGAAACCATGAAAAGGTTATTTATTTTATTCATTTATTTGGTCATCAAACATTTCAACAGCTACTGTACTATGTGCCAGGCACTGAGCATACCAAAAGGAATAAGTGAATTATAAAGAATGTATCTGTCAGCTAAGACATCTAAGTAATCCATTAATACCATTTGTTCCAAAATCCCCAAAGCACAGAAGCTTTCTCATTCCCCATCACCCCACCCCAACTGATATTTAATTCAAAGAAATGCTTTGAAGAGCATGTCATTATCCGCTTTTTAATTAAGAGGAAAGGTTCTTTCGAGGCAAACTCGATCTTCTGACCAGCCAAACGGTGTTTTCCATAAACATTTTTAAAGAACTGAAAACAGCAGCCAGGTGCAGACTGCTCTCTCACAGTCAGAAAGAAGGTTGAGGTGATGTGTTCACTGCTTTCTTAACACCAGGAGGAAAGGCTGCTTCTAAATTTAAAGTATTCTGAATGTTTTGATGTGAGAAGGAAGCAAAACATGTAAGACTCCATCAAAAATCTCTTTTGGAGGAGCTCAGAAGAGCCCAGTGCGATTTTTTTCCAGGACTCAGGAGCACAGAAAATAGATCTCAGTGAACTAACTTGGCTGAGCGTAAACCATTTTGCTTCCACTTTCATTTGTAACAAGTTCATTCATTTTGCAAAGTTAATGACCCTAACTTGTTAGTGTTATGTGGGCTTCTGGAACTTTCCCTAGTATCCCCAAACTCCTTCCTTATAAGGCATTAGAAAGTATCCTTCTTAGTATAAAAAGGGACATTTTAGTTTCTCATTTACCCAAATATCTAATTTTTGAGTGAGGAAACTGAGGCCCAGAGTGTTTTGCTCGAGAGCACACAGCTAATGAGCCCTAGAGCCAAGACTAAAATAAGTCCCTTAACTCCAAATTGAGTTTCACTTAAAGGAGCCCATTAAATAATTGTAGTTCTTGAAATTTACATAAGCGTCTACAGATTGTTAAGGGCCTTATATGTACTGGGTACTTTACATATACTTTTTTCTTTAAATCCTCCCATAAAACCTCCAAGATAGGGGTCATTAAACTAAACACTAAAGTGTTTAAATAATGCCAGTATGTAGCACTTACAGTAAACCGAGTACTTCCTATATATTTTCTCCAATTTGAACAAAAATCCTGCAAGGTATCATCATCCCTGTTTTACAGATGAGAGGCTTTCTTCTCTGAGAGATGAAGCAAATTGCTAAGTTCACAAAGCTAGGAAATCATGGTGATGGATCCAAATCTCCCCGTGAAAGACCTACTGTATCCCACAGAACACCCCCCAAGCATTAGGTACTTGACTCCAATAACAGTGCAACTAGTCAAGTCATCCGGGGCTGCCAGGTAGGGCCAAGCACTCTGCAGTGTAGTGGTGCCACATGAAGTGACCTTGCATTAGGGTCTGCCTGAAGCTTAGCTTGTCAAAGTCAAAACCTGACCCTATCATTTCATGCAGGGGTGGCTTGTGTCCTTAAGACACATTCACATTAGCAATATCACAAAATAATAAGCAGATAATTATTATTATGATAATATTGATAACTATCATTTATTGAGTATATGTTATATATGATACGCTTTATGTCCATTATCTCTAGTTATTATAGACATAGACCTATATGCCTAAGAGACAAACCCCATTTTCCACTCAGGACACATCCTTATGTTGAATCGTGGTGCTTAAGGGTATCCTTAAGAATATGAACAAAGAATTGTCACAGAAGGAGGTGAGGGTCTTACCTCATTCTGCAGTGATCTACTCAATATCCTCTAATGAAGGATCATTGCCAAAAGTCGATTTTCCTTACATAAGTTATAAGTATTTGACAGGCTTAGTCTAAAATCAGAACTGGTAATATGATAATCAGTACTCAAATATTGACTAAGTCTATTTTTTTGTGCTCCTTAATAGTTATGACAAAAAGGTATGCTGGGCTTCCCTGGTGGCGCAGTGGTTGAGAATCTGCCTGCTAATGCAGGGGACACGGGTTCGAGCCCTGGTCTGGGAAGATCCCACATGCCGCGGAGCAACTAGGCCCGTGAGCCACAACTACTGAGCCTGCACGTCTGGAGCCTGTGCTCCGCAACAAGAGAGGCCGCAATAGTGAGAGGACCGCGCACCGCGATGAAGAGTGGCCCCCGCTTGCCACAACTAGAGAAAGCCCTCGCACAGAAACAAAGACCCAACACAGCCAAAAATAAAATAAATAAATAAATAATATTTAAAAAAAAAAAAGGTATGCTATGATGCCTAAGGCAACAATGTGATAAGATTTTGAGAAATTTGTCTGTGTCATCACGTAATACCATTTTTACCAATCTCATCGTAACACATGTTACTCCTCGGAAGACTTAAGCAATCTCTTCTATTGCTACTTGATTTTGACAATTTTTTTGTCCTCGTATTTTTGGAATGAAGCAGTGTGTTAGTCCAAGGGAGATATATCCCATCTTACTACACAGTGGCACCAACATCTCATTTTTATTCACAACAGCAACCAAGACCAACCTCATTCAAAAGATTAGAGGGCTTCCCTGGTGGCGCAGTGGTTGAGAGGCCGCCTGACGATGCAGGGGACGCGGGTTCGTGCCCCGGTCCGGGAGGATCTCACGTGCCGCGGAGCGGCTGGGCCCGTGGGCCGTGGCCGCTGGGCCTGTGCGTCCGAAGCCTGTGCTCCGCGACGGGAGGGGCCACGGCAGTGAGAGGCCCGCGTACCGCAAAAAAAAAAAAACATTAGAAACACGAACTTATTTGGGAAGTGCCTCAAAAGCCACCCACTCTTTTGCAGCCTTTGGTCTCTTCTGATGGCTCTGTTACGTAAGATCACGACCATAGGACTGAACTAGGACATATCAAGTAGAAGCCACTGGTCCTAAAAGATGGCTAAATAAAGAAGAGTGAAGTCTCCAGTGTAAGTCCATCCTCCTATCCCCTCTAGAGAAAAAAATATTTCCAAGTACTGGCTCTGGGTCCATGTAGACATTTCCTATATACATGGAGACATTTAACATGATGATCAAAGAGAGGGTCCAATGCAGTATAAATGTCAAGAGTAGGTTCTATCACCCTCCTACACTGTTGGTGGGATTGTGAATTGGTGCAGCCACTATGGAAAACAGTATGGAGGTTCCTCAAAAAACTAAAAATAGAAGTACCATATAGGGACTTCCCTGGTGGTGCAGTGGTTAAGAATCCACCTGCCAATGCAGGGGACACGGGTTTGAGCCTGGTCCTGGAAGATCCCACATGCCTCGGAGCAACTAAGCCCGTGTGCCACAACTACAGAGCCTACACTCTAGAGCCCGCGAGCCACAACTACTGAAGCCCGTGTGCCTAGAGCCCGTGCTCCACAACAAAGACAAGCCACGGCAATGAGAAGCCCTCACACTGCAACAAAGAGTAGCCCCTGCTCGCTACAAATAGAGAAAGCCTGCGTGCAGCAACAAAGACCCAGTGCAGCCAAAAATAAATAAATAAATAAATAAATTAATTAAAAAAATAAAGAAATACCATATGATCCTGCAATCCCACTCCTGGGCATATATCCAGAGAAAACTATAATTCAAAAAGATACATGCGGGCTTCCCTGGTGGCGCAGTGGTTGGGAATCTGCCTGCCAATGCAGGGGACACGGGTTCGAGCCCTGGTCTGGGAAGATCCCACATGCCGTGCAGCAACTAAGCCCGTGAGCCACAACTACTGAGCCTGTGTGTCTGGAGCCTGTGCTCCACAAACGGGAGAGGCCACGACAGTGAGAGGCCCGCGCACCACAATGAAGAGTGGCCCCTGCTTGCCACAACTAGAGAAAGCCCTCGCACAGAAACGAAGACCCAACACAGCCAAAAATAAATAAATAAATTTAAAAAAGAGTATTACACCTTTAAAAAAAAAAAAACAAATAAATAAAAATAAAAAAGATACATGCACCCCAATGTTCATTGCAACACTATTTACAATATCCAAGCCATGGAAACAACGTAAATGTCCATCGACAGATGAATGTATAAAGAAGATGTGGTATATATACACAATGGAATACTACTCAGTCATAAAAAAGAATGAAATAATGCCATCTGCAGCAACATAGATGGACACAGAGATTATCATATTAAGTGAAGTAAGTCAGAAAGAAAAAGACAAATACCATATGATATCACTTATATGTAGGATCTAAAATATGAACAAATGCACTTATCTACAAAACATAAACAGACTCACAGACATAGAGAACAGGCTTGTGATTGCTAATGGGATGGGGGAGTGGGGGAGGGATGGATTGGGAGTTTGGGATTAGCAGATGTAAACTATTACATATATTGATAGAACTGTTTGGCCAACCCAATAGAATGGAAACAACAAGGTCCTACTGTATAGCCCAGGGAACTATAGTCAATATCCTGTGATAAACCGTGATGGAAAATAACATGAAAAAAATGTATATACATGTATAACTGAATCACTTTGCTGTACAGTAGAAATTAACACAACATTTCAAATCAACTATACTTCAGTAAATTTTTTTTTTTTTTTTTTTTTGCGGTACGCAGGCCTCTCACTGTTGTGGCCTCTCCCGTTGCGGAGCACAGGCTCCGGACGCGCAGGCTCAGCGGCCATGGCTCACGGGCCCAGCCGCTCCGCGGCATGTGGGATCTTCCCGGACCGGGGCACGAACCCGTGTCCCCTGCATCGGCAGGCGGACTCTCAACCACTGCACCACCAGCGAACCCCTATGTCAGTAAATTTTTTAAAAAGAATAGGTTCCATCTCATTCCTCTTCTTGAGCCAATAACTCACAGCTAATTAGCTGAGACGGAGCTGCTGGATTCACTCATGATAAGGGCCCTGCATTGTGGTCAAAACTATACACCCAGATAGTAGAAAAGCTAAAACCAAAATGTTGGCTGAGGTTATATACAGGAAAAGATGTAGACAGGATGTAAAAGCCAAGTCATTAGAGTCATAAATGGACCAAACTCAGACATGACACAGCTCTAAATACAGTCTAAACATTAGTAATTTCTGGGAAGTTTTCTGCAGGTTAATTTCATCTATCACATACAGATTCTTATATCTTATCTTGACGTATTGAGTTGATTCAGTTTATTTGGAGGACCTACATGCCATTTTCTTCTACAACTGCACCAACATACACATACACATACCCAAACAACATTAGTCTCGTTCAAAAATTATATACAAACCAACTGAGCCTGGGTCTGGGTTTAATCAGCCAAAAGTTGCTTGGAAATTTGTCTACTCATTTGGGAAAAAAGTGAACTTAGACGCTTATCTCAAACTATAAACAAAATTAAAGTTCCAGGAGGATTAAAGATTTAAGCAAAAACAAAAAAACAAACAAACAAAAAACTATAAACATACTACAGATGATACATCTAGCTATGGTGACCGGAAAAGGTTGGAAGAACCTCTCCCCAAGAAGCAAGTAACTGAAAAGTGTTTATTCATGAAAACCTGCTCAAATTATAGCTAATAACAGCAGGAATCTGAGGCTTCTTGCCTGAGGAGCTCTGATCCCCCACCTAGCTCAGCTGGCAATGACAGTAGGTTTTACTACTAGGGCAGTGCTGGGTGAGAAAATCTACAGCCTTGCTGCCTGGGTGCAGACTTCATTTGGGGCAGAGAGCAAAAACTCTCACTGGTAGTGTTGTTAGTTAAAGCAGCAAAACTAGAAAAAAAAAATAGAATGGGGAAAACCTGTAGGTCTGCTAGCCTGAGGCTGTGGTTAGCTGTGGCAGACCAACCAGTTTACAGGAAGATCCTAGAAATGAGAAAGCTTTAGAAGGGCTAGATACACTCTCCACACATCTTTGGCTGACTGGCGAACTACACATGTGCAGAGGAGACTTGAGAGAGCTTAATATAAAGTGAAAGTCAAGGCAGACTTGAGAACTGGCTTAACTTTGAATGCACTCCTCAATCCACAAACAGATTGATTAGCAGAGGGTAGAACTTTTATAGACTCAAGATACATGAGCACAACTTCTGCCTAAATCATTGGTTGATCACTAAGCTATGCAGACATAGAGGTGACCCCTAGGAAGTCAGGCCAAAAAAATAAAAATGAATTTTAAAAAATTGAGCAAAGACATCAGTGGCCACATACCACAAAGGCAACAGACTCTACCATTTACAGGAAAGGTACAAAAGTAAAAGAAACAAAAGAGAACCTCATGGGTGACAGTCAGAAACCTCAGGGGTAAAAATCAATATATTACCTAAAAAGTCAGTTTTCAACAAAAATTATGAAACATACAAAGTAATAGAAAAGCGTGATCATGTTCAGGCATAAAAGCAGTCAATACAAATCCATTCTAACTGTGCTCAGATGTTAAAAGTAGCAGACAAAGACATCAAAGCAGTTACTATAACTATGCATAAAGAATTAAAGGAAACTTTGTTAAAAGAATTAAAGGAAAATATTATAACAACAATTGACAATAGTGAATCTTAACAGAGAAATATCAACTATAAAAGGAACCAAATGAAAATTAGAGTTGAAAAGTATAACAAACAAAATGAAAAATGAGCTTGAGAGTAGATGTGAGATAACAGAAGGAAAAAATTCATAAATTTGAAGATAGAGTAATCAAAATTATCCTTTCAGAAGAATACAGAGAAGAAAGATTGAAGGAAAATGAGCAGACCCACAGAGACCCTTAGGACAACAGAAAGAATTCCAACACACATGAATTAGGAGTCCTGAAGGAGAGGAAAGAGAAAAAGAGGTAGAAAAAAATTTAAAGTAATAATTCTTGAAAACTTCCTAAAGGTGCTGAAAAACATTTAGTGGCAGGTTCAAGGAATCCAACAAACCTAAGTAAGATAAACACAGAGATTCACACATCATAGTCGAATTGCTGAAAGCCAAATACAATGAGAAAATCTTGAGTTCAGTAAGAGAAAAACGACTGTCATGTACAGGAGAACAACAACATGTACATCAGCTAACTTTCCATCAGGAAAAATGGAGGCCGCAAGGCAGCAGAATGAAAGAAAGAGTCTTAACTAATATATATAGCAAAACTATCTATCAAAAATGAAGGCAAAATAAAGTCATTCAAAGATAAACAAAAATAGGGAATTTGTAGCCATCAGAACTGCCTCCTAAGAAATAGTAAAGGAAGACTTTCAGGCTAAAATAAGATGATATCAGATAACTTGAATTCACAAAAAGAAATGAAGAGCATTGGAAATTATAAATATTGGGTAAACATAAAAGACTCTATAAACAGGTATTGTTCTCTTTTCTCCCTTAATTTCTTTTAAAAAGTGATTGCATAAAGCAATAATTATAATTCTGTACTGTTGGATTTGTGTTGTATATAGATACAATATATATGGCAATAATAGTGCAGGGCTTCCCTGGTGGCGCAGTGGTTGAGAGTCCGCCTGCAGATGCAGGGGACACGGGTTCGTGCCCCGGTCCAGGAGGATCCCACATGCCGTGGAGCAGCTGGGCCCGTGAGCCATGGCCACTGAGCCTGCGCGTCCAGAGCCTGTGCTCCACAACAGAAGAGGCCACAACAGTGAGAGGTCCATGTACCGCAAAAAAAAAAAATAAATAATAATAATAATAGCACAAAAGAGAGAGGAAGAATTAGAGCTATATTGGAACCAAGTTGCTGTATTTTACCAGAATGGTCATTATTAAACTGAAGCACATTGTAGTAAGTTTACATATATATTGTAACCTAGAGCACCACTAGAAAATTAATTTTAAAGAATAGTTAATAAAACAACATAGGAATTTAAATGGCATGCTAAAAATATTTAACACAAAAGAAGCCAGCAAAAGAGGAACAGAGGGACAAAAAAGACATGAGACAAACAGAAAGCAAACAGCAAAATGGCAGATGTAAGTCTGACCATATCTATTATTATATTAAGTGTGAATGAATTAAACTCTTTAATCAAAAGACAATCATTATCAGCCTGGTTTAGAAAAGCAAGTTCCAACTATATGCTACCTTTAAGAAAGATACTTTAGATTCAAAAACACAAATAGATGGAAAGAAAAATAATGTGAGAAAGACATATGTCACGCAAACAATTATAAATACCTACATTAATATCAGAAAAAAATAGAATTTAAGACAAAAACATATTACTAAAGAAGGACATCAAGTAATGATAAAAGGACTAAAACATCAGGAATCTATAAGAATTATAAATATACAAGGAACTAATAACAGAGTACTGAATACATGAAGCAAACACTGACAGAATGGAAATAAACAATTTAGTAATTATAATTGGAGATTTCAAGTTCCTTTTCTCAGCAGTTAAACTAAAAATAAAATTAATAATGATATAGAAGACATAAACAACAACCAACCAACTGTACCCAATTATTGATAACATATATAGAAGATTACACAATGGTTTCAATCCACATGGAATATTTTCCAGGTAGATCATATGTTAAATTATAAAACTAATCTCAGTAAACTTAAAAGGATTAAAACCATACAAAATATATTCTTCAACCATGATAGAACTAAATTGGAAATCAGATACAGAAAAATTGGGGCAACCTTCAAAATTTTGAAAAATATACTTCTAAGTAACACATGAGTCAAAGAAGAAATCACAAGGTTAATTAGAAAATATTTTTTTAAAGCCCAAACATACTAAAATGTATGAGTGCAGGTAATGCAATGCTTAGAAGAAAACTTACAGCACTGAATGCTTAAATGAGAAAATTAGAAGATCTATAATCAATAATCCAAGGTAGAAAAGAAGAGCATATCAAACCTAAAGTAATTACGTGGAAGGAAACAATAAAGATCAGAGTGGAAATCAATAAAATAAAAATAGAGAAAGAAATCAACAAAATCAAGTTGATTCTTTGAAAAGAATAAAATTGATAAAACTGTCACTAGACTGACAAAGAAAAAAGAGATAAAATATAAATTACTAAAATCAGGAATGAAAAGGGGATATAATTACGGATCTGACAGAAATTGAAAGAATTATGAGAGTATTATAAACTAGGCCAGCTAATTACACAATGTAGATGAAATGGAAAGATCAATAACAAATTAAAAATTGAATTAGTAATTAAAAATTTTCCCACAAAGAAAAGCCCAGGCCCAGATGACTTCACTGGTAAATTTTCTCACATCTTTAAGGAAGAAGATATACCAATCCTACACAAACTCTTTCAGAAAATATATGTATTAGTTTGCTAGGGCTGCCATAACAAAGTATCCCAAACTGAATGGCTTAAACAACAGAGATGTATTGCCTCACAGTCTGGAGACTAGACGTCTGAGATCAAGGTGTGAGCAGGGCTGGTTCCTTTTGAGGCTGTGAGGGAAGGGTATGTTCAGGCCTCTCTCCTTGGCTTGTAGATGGCCTGTTTTCTCCCTATGTCTTCACCTTGTCTTCCCTCTCTCTGTGTCTCTGTGCAAATTTCTCCTTCTTATAAGGACACCAGTCATATTAGATTAGGGCCCATCCTAATGATCTCATTTTAAGTTGATTACCTCTGTGAAGATCCTATCTCCAAATTAGGTCACAATCTGAGGTATTAGTGGTTAGTATTTTAACACATGAATTTGAGGAAGGGACACAATTCAACCTATAACAATGGATAAGGAACAAATACTTTGCAACTCATTCTATGAGGCCAGGATTATCACCCAGATATCAAAGACAGATATATCAGAAGTAGAGAAAATTAAAGACCAACATCCCTCATGAAAACTGATACAAAATTTATGAAAATAATATTAGCAAACTAAATATATAAATACATATACTTTGATTACACATGATGACCAAGTGGGAATTACTTCAGGAAAGTAAGGTTGATTTAACATCTAAAAATAAATTAATATATCATATTAATAGAATGGACAAAAAAAATCACATGATCATCTCAACAGCTATAGGAATAGCATTTGACAAAATTCAATACCTATTCATGATTAAAAAACAAGCAAACAAAAACACTCTCCACAAAGTTCTAGACAAAAACTAGAACTTCCTCAACCTGTTAAAGAGCTTCTAAAAAATCCTACAGCTGTGTTATACTTACGGGTGAAAGAGTGAAAGCTTCCTTCCTAAGATCAGGAACAAGACAAGGATGTCTGTTCTTACCACTTCTATTGAAAAAGTTACTGAAGCCTTTACCCAGGAATACGCTAGAGCAAGAAATAAAAAACAACCAGGGGACTTCCCTGGTGGCTCAGTGGTTAAGACTCTGAGCTCCCAATGTAGGGGGCCCGACTTTGACCCTTGGCCAGGGAACTAGATCCCACATGCATGCCACAACTGAGAGTTTGCATGCCACAACTAAGGAGACTGCATGCTGCAACTAAGAAGCCCACGAGCAGCAACTAAGGAGCCCACGAGCTGCAACTAAGGAGTCGGCACAACCAAATAAAAAAAATAAATAAAAAGGCAACCAGATTGGGAAAGGAAGGAGTAAAATTGTCCTTATTCACAAAATATGAATATCAAAACTCTGATGGAATGTACAATAAACCTACTAAAAGTAATAAGTTTATCAACATTGCGGAATACAAGCAACAAACAATCTACAAATGAAATTAAGAAAAAATTCTAGTTGCAATAGTCATAAAAAGAATAAAACACTTAGAGAAATACTAACAAAATAAGGGTAAGAGCCATACACTGAGAACTTCAAAAGATTTAAAGAAATGGAGAGACATATCATGTTTACAGGTTGGAAAACTCAATATTGTGAAGATGGCAGTTCTGCCCAAATTGATCTGTAGATTCAAATGCAATCCCTATCAAAACCCAGCAGGATTGTTTTTATAGAAACTAGCAAGTTGATGCTAAACTGTATATGAAAATGCAAAAGACCTGAACTAGCCAATATAAGTTTGAACAAGAAAAGCAAAATTAAAGGATTCACATTACCTCATATCAAAATTTACTATAAAATACAGTAATCAAGAAAGTGTGGTATTGGTATAAAGATAGATATATTAATCAATGGAACAGAATAGAGAGTACAGAAATATACCCCTACATTAATGGACAATTTATTTCTATTTTCAACAAAGATGTCAAGACAATCTGCTGTAGAAAAGATAGTTTTTTCAACAAATAGTGCTAATACAATTGAATATGAATATGCAAATAAAAAAATCTAGTCCTTACCTCACACTGTACACAGATATTAACTTAAATGGAGCATAGACTTCAGTGTAGATCTAAAACTATAAAATGTCTAAAAAAGCACAGGAGCAAATCTTTGTGGCCTTGGGTTAGGCATACAGCTCTTAGATTTGACATGAAAAGCAAGATCCATAAAAGAAAATATTGATAAATTGCACTTCAACAAAATTTAGAACTTTTGCTCTTCAAAAGATAACATTAAGAAAAAAAAAAGATAAACCATACACATGGAGAGATTATTAGCAAATCATGTATTTGATAAAGGATTTGTATCCTGATCAAGAAAAAGAATTCTTACAGCTCGATAATTAGAAGGCAATTAAAAAATATGTAAACAACTTTAGTAGACATATCACCCGAGAAAAAATATGAATGGCTCAACATCGTTACTCATTAGGGAAATGCAAATTAAATCACAATAAGATACAACTCACTGTCCACCCACTATAAGGGCTACAGTTAAGAAACTGACAATATCAAGTGGTGGCAAGATTCTAAAATGGTGTAACATTTAGGAAGATAGTTGGAAAGTTTCTTAAAAAGTTGAACATATACTTCACAAATGATATAGCAATTCTACTCCTAAGTACCTACTGAAAAGGAATGAAGGCATATGTCTACACAAAGACTTACACGTGAATATACAAAGTAGCATTATTCATAATAAGAAAAAACTGGAAATAACCCAAATGTCAATCAACTGGTATACAGATAAACTAAATGTGGTATACCTATACAATGGAATGCTATTTAGTACTGAAAAGGAACAATCTACTAATAATACAACATGGATAAACTTCAAAGTTATTATGCTAAATGAAAGAAGCCAGACACAAAAGACAACATATTGCATAGTTCCATTTATATGAAATTTCTAGGAAAGGCAAATCTACAGAACTAAAAAGCAGATCACTGGTTGCCTTAGCCTGAGGTTAGAATGAGAAGTAACTGTAAAGGGACACAAAGGAACTTTCTGAGTTGATGGAAATGTCTTAAAACTGGATGGTTGCGTGACTGTCCCCATTTGCAAAAATAATTGAACAGTATACTTACCTTGGGTGAATTTTTTTGCATGAACACTAAATCTCAAGAAAGCCTTAAAACTAACTAAAAGTAAAAAATATTAGAAAAGAAATAGAAAAGTTAACATATGTGTATTAAATGCTGCAGAAACAAGTGATGTGGGAATGGGCACAGAAAGATAAAAAAAAAAACATTTTAAAGGAATAATGACAATTTGCTAAAGCTTGGAAGGGGCGGGTGAAGGAGAGAAAGGAATCAAAAGTACCACGAGTTTTCACATCAGAAGTTGGTAGGCTGAGCTGCTCTCAGGGTGTAAAATATCACTAGGAAGTCTGGTTGAGTTTGACAGGCAATTGGAAATGCAACCCTGGAGCTCAGACAGATGTCAGTTTGAAGGATGCAGATTTGGAAATCATGCACAGGGCTGAAATCATGGGACTGAATGAGATCATGAGAAAATTAAGAGCAAGTGGGACAAGACAGAACCTTGTAGAATACACATCCCCAAGGAGCCTGAGAAGGAAGAGTTAGAAGGAATTTAAAGAAAGAAATATCGCCTATGCCGTCATGAGACTCACCTGCCAGAAAGTCGCAGTGGTGGCCAACTCACAAAGAAACACAGGCAGGAAGGAGGCAACAAATCCACCAAGACTGTAGTATTTCTAGAAAATAAAGATAGAAACATGATACATTTTGCCGTTTTTGCCTCACTCCTTAAAATAGATTTAGTAAGAGGTAGGATGGGGGTTCCCTGGTGGCACAGTGGTTAAGAATCCACCTGCCAATGCAGGGGATATGGGTTCAAGACCTGATCCAGGAAGATCCCACATGCCGCGGAGCAACTAAGCCCGTGTGCCACAGCTACTGAGCCTGCATTCTAGAGCCCACAAACCACAACTACTGAGCCCGTGTGACACAACTACTGAAGCCCATGCGCCTAGAGCCCGTGCTCCGCAACAAGAGAAGCCACTGCAACGAGAAGGCCGTGCACTGCGACAAAGAGTAGCCCCTGCTCGCCGCAACGAAGACCCAATGCAGCCATAAATAAATAAATAAAAAATTTTTTAAAAAGAGGGGGGTGAACAAAGGGTCATGTTGCCAACAAAAATAGAAATGAGGGTTTTTTTTCATGATAACCAGGAAAAATAAGGAAACAATGAACAGGCTGGGGAAACAACATAAACAGGCCTGAAAGAGTTAAGCAACCTTGGTTATTCTTTAGCTGTTACTACCAACAAGCGCTTGTAGCTAGACTTGTCCTTCCCAAAGCTGATTACTCTCTGACTCCATACAAATTATCCTTTGCACCTGGCATTCCTTCTCCCCCTACACTCCCTTGTAGCACTCTTCATTTCAGAAAGAAGGTCACGGGCCGACATCTTCAGGGACACCAGACACAGGTGCTGAGCCACCTGATGCCAGCTTTGGCCATGAATTTGCAGAAGAAAAGAAATGCAAGACCTTCACTACTTTTGATCCTTATCATATACCCCAGACTGTGAGCCCCACGTATAAAATCTTCTTTGATTCCCCAAGGAGGGGGGCACAGTTCTTGAGGCGTTAGCCTAGTGTCTTCCCTTTGCCTGGCAAAGAAAATAAAAAGCCTCTCCATTTCTTATCTTCCAATTCTCTGTCTCCGTATTTTTATTCGGCATCAATGCACAGGGAGCCAGATTTGGCAACAGTCAGGGGAAGGAGAGACAAAGGTGGTCCCTCCTCAGCTGCGTTTTTGCTTTCTGCAGTTTCAGTGACATAGAAAATTCCAGAAACAGAAGTTTCAAATTGCGAGCTGTTCTGAGTAGCCTGATGAAATCTCTTGCAGTCCTGCTATGTCCTAGTGTTTGAGAATCACCCCTTTGTCCAGCCGTCTACAGGGCGTAAACGCTACCTGCCCGTTAGTACAGGAAAAACACAGCATATGTAGGGTTCACCCCTCTCCGGGGTTTCAGGAATCCACTGGGGACCTTGGAACGTATCACCCATGGGTAAGGGGGGATTACTGTACATGGAGAAGAGAAAAAGGGGGAGATGGGGAGTTTTATGTGGGGCTAAGCTGACATTCTCTGGGTGCTGTCCCTGCCCCAAGAGGATTCTCTGGCCCTCATCCCTGTCTCCACCCTGCTTCCCGTCCAGAGCCTTACCTTGTTTGCTAGGACAGCGACACAGCCCTCTTCGTGCATCTGCACCCCTCCGGAGCAAGCACCCACCGCTCTGCCTGTGGCCTCCCTCCCCTCGTGGGGTGGGGCGGGTGGGGGAGGGGGAGGAGGGCAGCCAGGCCAATAGCTCCTCGGATCTTAAAGAGGTGCAGGTCCTCAATATAATCATCAAAAACCCAGTGATAAATGCAATACGTACGCCTGTAACCACAGCTTTTGGCTATAAAGGACATTATTGGAACAATTGAAAAAACCTGAATCTGGATGGTGGTAATATGTCGATGTTAATTTCCCAATCTTAATGATTGTATTGCGGTTATGAAGGAGGATGCCCTTCTTTGTAGTCACTAAAATATTTGGAGTGATGGAGAATCATGTGGGCAACTTACCCTCAAGTGGTTCGGGGAAAAAATGTTCTTTGTACTATACTCGCAACTTTTTTATAAATTTGAAATCGTTTCCAAAAAATTTTAAAGCTGTATGTTAGCGGGTAGGTTGGTTTGACGTTATGTTTTTGGTTTATGGGTTAGTAGGACCAAACAGAACGAAACCGGCGAGGGAGGTATGGAAGGAGGGTGGCTGGGTCGCCTGTTTCCCCGTCCTGGTTTTTGCAGACCTCCGGGTTGAAAGACTGGAAGTAACCCTGTTTGCCTTGCAAAATGTAAACAAAGACATTACCCTTAAACAGTGTAATAATGTGCTTTCCTCATCCCAGCTAACAGCAGGGGCTCCCGCAATCAGACCAAATAAGTTTAGTCTCTGTCGCTGGGGAGGTTCGCTCCCACAAAGAAAGGCAATTTAAGTAATTAGCCAGTCTTACGGCAGGATCATCTCCTGGGCTCAGCGGGGTCCAGGGAGCACATAGCTGTTGCGGGGAGGAAAACGATCCTTCATTTTCACACTCGCTTCTTCTAACCCAAACTTTCAAAGCATGCTCAGAGAGGACACTTTACCTCAGTGCCTCTCAATGTCCCAGATGGAAAGAAGCTGATGGCTGAACCAAACCAGCACATGCTGACAAGCTGTTGTTTCCTCTTCGGGTTTGTTTGCTTCCCAATGAAAACAGCTCCGTTGTTTTTCCAGACTGTAAAAGTGATCCATGCTTGTTATTAAAACAAATTTAGACAATAACAAAGAAGGGTGGTTGGGGCTTCCCTGGTTGCGCAGTGGTTGGGGGGCCGCCTGCCGATGCAGGGGACGCGGGTTCGTGCCCCGGTCCGGGAGGATCCCGCATGCCGCGGAGCGGCTGGGCCCGTGGGCCATGGCCGCTGGGCCTGCGCGTCCGGAGCCTGTGTTCCGCTACGGGAGAGGCCGCAGCAGTGAGAGGCCCGTATACCGCAAAATAAATAAATAAATAAATAAGGGTAGTTATAAAGTAGAGAGTTAAAATTATCTATAGGGACTTCCCTGGTGGCACAGTGATTAAGAATCCGCCTGCCAATGCAGGGGACAGGGGTTTGATCCCTGGTGCTGGAAGCTAAGCCCGTGCACCACAACTACTGAGTCTGAACTCTAGAGCCCGCGAGCCACAACTACTGAAGCCCTCGCGCCTAGAGCCCGTGCTCCACAACAAGAGAAGCCACCACAGTGGGCAGCCCGTGCACGGCAACGAAGAGTAGCCCCCACTCGCCACAACTAGAGAAAGCCCGCACACAGCAACGAAGACCCAACACAGCTAAAAATAAATAAATAAATAATGCATTTAAAAAAAAATTATCTATAATCTTCCCAACCAGAGAGAGCTATGGTTCATAATTTAGTGTATTATCCTTCAAGTTTATATAATTATAAATAAAAATATGGTTATAGTAAACTAGCTGCATTATAACCATTATAATCTTTGTTTTCCTCTTACTCTATCATGGGCATCTTTACATGTTAATAAATATATATTCGTGATGTCACACCACAAAGAATCCTTTGCCCAGACAACCCAATAGAAAAATGGGCAGAAGACTTTAGCGGTCTTTGGGGGCAATGCCCAATAAACACTAAAAGAATGCTCTAGTCATCAGGAAAATTCAAATTAAAACCACAGTCACCCACCAGAATAGCTAAAGTGAAAGAGACAGATAAAAGCACATGGTGGCAAGCATGTGAAGCAATTAGAACCGTCACGCAGTGCTGGTCGGTTGTAAATTGGTACAACCACTTTGGAAAACTGTTTGGCAATATCTCCGAAAACTAATCATACGTATACGTAGAGTTCAGCAGTTCTAGTCTTAGGTAAAGAGAGAACAGACGTGCATATACGTCTTCACTGAAACATAGGTACAAGAATGTGCATAGCCTCACTATTTATGATAGCCCCAAACTGGAAACAACCAAATGTCCAGGTATTGTAGAACAGATGTGAGACAGGCTGGGACCTGGGACCCTTTGCTGCAGTGCTTGCCCCTGGACAAACATCTCCTCAAACAACAGAATACAAAGAAACTATAAGGGACCAAAATAACTGTGCTCATGCCCAGTTGGGGCAAATTATGAACAACGAGATACAAAAAGACCAAATCCACCTGCCACCTCTGAGGAGCCAGGAGCAAAGGCAGGGAACTTCGCATGATCCCTGCACACAGCACCACCAAAGGGATGGGCAGACCCCCTAAGCCACCCCTTCAGCCCGACCTCTGGACACACCTCTACCCTCACCCCATATAAGGAACTAGTTTGCACCCCCCACACACACTCAGGGAGTGAGCAAGGGAAACTGTTACTTCTCTGTGCTCCCTCCTGCTTCAGCACCAGTCTCAATAAAGCCTTGCCTGAATTTCTTGTCTGGCCTCTTTTATCAATTTCTACTAATTAAAGAGTCCAAGAACCCTGGTTGGGGGACTTCCCTGGTAGTGCAGTGGTTAAGAATCCGCCTGCCAACGCAGGGGACATGGGTTCGAGCCCTGGTCTGGGAAGATCCCACATGCCGTGGAGCAACGAAGCCCGTTCACCACAACTACTGAGCCCATGTGCCGCAATTACTGAAGCCCGTGCACCTAGAGCCCCTGCTCCACAACAAGAGAGGCCACCGCAATGAGAAGCAAGTGCACTGCAATGAAGAGTAGCCCCTGCTCGCCGCAACTAGAGAAAGCCCGCGTGCAGCAAGGAAGACTCAATGCAGCCCCCTCAAAAAAGAAAGATGGCCAAGAAGCACATGAAATGATTAAAAAAAAAAAAAAAAACAAAAAACCCTGGTTGGTAACAGGTGAATTGTAGTATATCTATAATGGAATACTATACAATAGTGAGAATGAATGGCTTCCAACTACACATAACAACATGGATGACTTTCACAAACATAACATAGAGAAAAAGAAGCCAGCCACAGAAGATTACACACGGTGCAACTCATTTATAACAACATCAAGAGCAAGTTTACTAACCATGATTAGGTCAGGATAGAGGTTAATCTCAGGGGATGGGGACTGCAGGGGGGGCACATGGGGACTTCTGCGCAATGGTAAACTTGTCTTTCTTGATTTGGGTACTGGTTAGAGAAGTGTATTCACTGAAGTTTATCCAGCTGTGCCCTTAGGATCCGTGTATTTTTCTATATATAGCATGCCAATACATATACTATACACAGTAATACTACCAATAAAATGAAATGAATCAACTTTCCAAGGCCTGGAATCAATTGGATTATATTCAGACATTTTTTTCTTACAATCAAATGGTAGGAATTTCCTAATATTTAAGGCAAAACCTACATCCAGACTGCATACAATATTAATGGCATTTCCATTTTTAACCCTCTTTAGCTATTATGACCCATATCCGCCTGTCCTCTCTCCATAGGCACTGTGTTAAGTAGTAAAGAACATCCCAATCGTCGGCCCATAGAGCCGCCCCCCAAAAGCTAGAACAGTGGTTCTTACCAGGTGGTACTTTGCAATCACCTTAAACTCACGTGCATCTAGGTGAGTGTGAGCTAGGTTGTTATTAATTGTACATTGCCGAGATGCTATGGATTGCCACCTAGATTCTGCCTCAGGGCTGGGGCACTCATCTCCCAGCTCCAGGGAGGGTTACTTCTTCAGGACTCAGGAGAGTCCCTGCCCAGAAATTGTTCTTGGTAGAATGAAGCTGCCCGCTTGGTTTATGCTTCTTCCTGGGGCAGCTCACATTCAGTGACTGGTGTGGACAGAATAAAAAGGCTGGCCCGTGCCTCGGTGGGGGATGACTCCGAAGGCCCACCCCAGCTCCAGGGTGCCCCACAATTTGGCTAAAGCCTCTGTTCAAACTGCATCACAGTTCAAAGTTTCCCTTTATCCAATCTTGCTTTCCTTATTTCCTCCCAGATGTTATGTCTGAGAATATCTCCTGTAAACTTCCTGTACACAAATCTCCATTTCAACGTTTGTTTCCTAGGGGACCTGACCTGAGACGTTCACCTATGAGAAAGAATTCAAAATACATGTCACATCGTTGTAAACCAGCGTTGTCTAGGATAGGCTTTACGGAAAAGGCAAACCCTTAAGTCCACACAGAATTACAATTTGGGAGAAGCCAACTTAAAGCTTGCTGGATAACGAACCACCAGGAAGCCTCAGGTCAGAAGCATAGATGGGCAAAGTAGATTGGGGAACCATTGCTCATGTTGGCCTCACCAGAGCAGAATGGCTTTGTTGGGAAATAGAAACACGAGGTTTAATAGACCCGTGAGGCTGGTTGGGAAAAAAAACTTGGCTTGAAATTGGTCTTAAGAAAACAGGGACCTTGTGCTGATTTTCAACGAGTGATTGATAAAGGTAAAGCTGCTTTTGGATAAATCTAGCAACAAGGTACAAGACTAATTGCAGGTGAGATTGACAGCTTGAAGACCAGTATGGCAGATGGGGCCACCATCCCAGGGAAAGGCACCACTTGCCCAGACTGCAAATAGCTCACAGAGTGTTCATAAGATGAGAACCATCTTTCCTATCTGAAGGGCCGTCATGAGAAAAAGGAATCCGCCTTGTTCAGCGGGGCAACACCGAGGAAGCAAACATCAGTGAAATGCAAGGAAACACGTTAAACCAGAGAGCTATCCAACAGTGAATCGGACTTCTCTTTGGCAGAGGTGAGCTCATATCCCTGAAGATTTTTCAGAAGAGGCTGGTGGCTTACTCATTAAAGATAAGAGAAAGCCAGCAATGAGTAGAAGGTTAAACAAGAGTCCTTCCATCTTCCTTTTAAGTCCTCTGTAAAAATTCAAAGAAAAGCTTAACTCCACCAAGAAAAAACTGGCTACATTTTAGTGATTTATGGAGATGAGGGGTGAAGAAATATTTTCAATTGCCTTCAAGTTTTCAAACACAGAGGGTAAAATGCAATTGGTAAAATTGACCCCAATGTGAAAGTGTAATGATTGGCCCTTTTTTTAAACAATAAAGTAGGAAGTCTGATTCTACTTCCACTTGAAGTAGAAAGGATGCCTACGGTGCCTTACATCAACCACAAGATGGGAGCAACACGGTGGGGTTACATGCCTCACTTCCATCCAGAGCTCACTCCCGATTTTCAGAATGGAGCTTCCAACTGCCAACTGGCTCACAGAGGCTCCCTTTTCCTTCACAGCTCCTGCCCTATTAGAGGCGAAAAGGGATTCTGGGCAGCAGCAATCCAAGACTTCAAAGTCTCCTACTACTCCTTTCACCTCATTGCCACCTGAGCGGGGATGGAGAGTATCCAGAACTTCCATCATGAAAATGTGGGTATCTTCCTGCTTAGCTAGACAGCTTTCCTCTTAGCTGCTGGTTACAAGTGGGCTCACTCATCCTAGGTCTTTTAAAGAAGCCATTCATTTGCTGAGAGCTTCTCTGATGACTCAGATTTATTCTGGAGTTTGTCTCTTTGAAGATGTATCTTTATCCAGTTAGAAAAGGACTGCGTGGTATTTTATTATATTTATTATAATAAAGAGATTTTGCTTTCTCAAGTTTGATTTTATTATACTGATATGCCCCCTCTTCCCCAGCCACTTCTCTGAGGACTGGATTTCTTGGTTTCCCACTTAAGAAGTTGATATTTTTGGTTCATACTCAAAGGAGAATAAAAGCAGAAGGAATTTGGTTCACGCCTTCTTCACACTGTGCACCTCCAGCTTTTGCCATGTGTGACATTAGTTCCCAGAATGCCAATCCAGTTTACAGAATCCCTCACAATCACATGAGAGCACAGGTCATCTGGTCTACTACACATCAAAAGAGTTAAAAGGCACATGGGCACCATGGTGTGTTTTGGGGTTTCCTGCCTCAAGTTCGTGTGTCTGAGACCAGTTTTGCCCCTGTTGCGGTACTAACCACAGAGTTAGAAAGAGGAAATGTATTTTCAATGGAGAACTTCACATCGAAGAGGAGAGCACTCTTTCAGCAAAAACAGAATATGATCGCAAATGTTTTTCAACGAGTTGAGAAAGAAACGCCAAGAGACAATTTTAGAAATGCTTCAAGACAAGAGCAAGCTCTCCAAAATTGTCATTAGAGTCAACCTGGGTGGAACACCAATGGTGAGGTTTTCATCTCCGTTTGATTTCTGCAGGCTAAAGGACAGATATGATTGTGGTAGGGAGGGTTATGCTTTTCAAGGGCACCTACCACCCATCGCCTAGAGAACGGAGTTTAGCATAAGGTCCTTACTTGTAAAACAATGATGCTGTGTATTCATACACGTTTGTGTTCTTTCAGTGACAGATCTAAACAGCTTTTCCCTTTGGAATCCTTCCGTGTGATGTTGGCTCATTACTGTGTGAATGAGGTCAAGGTCATTAGTTCAGCATCCTGGGGACCAATCTGCTGCTCTGTTTCACTGCCACAGACCACAACTTTAACCTCATTCAGCATAGGCAGGAATAAGTCTCCCTCACTTGCCTATGCATCCAATGTCCACCTTCACTGCAGGAATCTACTGTTCTTGATTTTTATGAAAACTTAGAGCTTCTTTCTATGTATGTTAGGAATATGCACATAGATATTTATTCCAATTTTTCACACACAAAAAATATTCTGTTCTAAACCTTGTTTTTTCTCAATGCATAATATTTTTTGGAGAGCCTTCCACATTGGCACATAAAGAGCTTCCTTCATTCTTTTTCATGGCCTTGTAGTATTCCGTTTGTTCCACAATTTATTCAAGTCTCAATTGGTAGACATTTGGGCTATTCACAGTGCTTTGCATTTTTTAAAAAAGGGTCAATGAATAACCTTATACATCCATCCTTAGGGTGTTTCTGTAGGATAAAGTCCTAGAAGTAGAACTGGGAGGGATATACATTTGTAATAGATATTTTACCAAATTGTTTTTCATAGGAATTGCCTTATTTCTTTAACATATAACATGGAATTTTAAAAAAGGATGTGACCTTACCTCACGCTATAAAAAAAAAATTAACTCAAAATGGAACAAAGACCTGAATGTAAGAGCCGAACTATAGAACTCTTAGAAGAACACATGGGTAAATCTTCATGCTGTTATATTTGACAGTGGATTCCTAGATATGATACCAGAAACACAAGCCACAAAAGAAAAAATAGATAAACTGAACTTCATCAAAATTTAAAACTTCTCTGCATCAGAGAAAACTACCCAAAAAGTGAAAAGAAAACCTACCGAATGGGAGACAATATTTGCCAACCACTTATCTGATAAAGATCCATTATCCAGACTATATAAAGAATAGTTACAATTCAACAACACAAATAACACAATTAAAAAATAAGTAAAGAACTTGCATAGACCTTTCTCTAAAGAAGATATACAAATGGCCAAACAAGCACAGGGAAAGATGCTCAACGTCATCAGTCATCAGGGAAATGCAAATCAAAGCCACAGTAATGCACAATAATTGAATATACTTTATGCTCATGAACTGTACACTGAAAATGGTTCCAATGGTAAATTTTATGTTATACATGTTTTGCCACAATTAAAAAAAATTAAAACATAGACCCTAAAAACAAAACAAACAAGCAAACAAAAAAAAAACCACACACACAATGAGATACCAGTTCAAACTACCAGTATGGCTATAATGGAAAATAAAAAGAAAGAAAAACACGTGGTATTGAGAATGTGGAGAAATTGGAACACTTGTACATTGCTGGTCAAAATGTAAAATGGTGCAGCCACTCTAGAAAACAGTCCTCAAGTTACCATTTGACCCAACAATTCTACTTCCAAGCCTATACCCGAGAGAAATGAAAACATATGTCCACACAAAAACTTATGTGCAAATATTCATAGTAGTATTATCCATAATAACCAAAAGGTGGAAACAACCCAAATGTCCATCAACTGCTGAATGGATAAACACAATGTAGTGTATCTATACAATGGAATGTCATTTGGCCATAGAAAGGAAAGAAGTACAGATACACACTGGAACATGGATGAATCTTGAAAACATTGTATGAAGTGAAAGAAGCCAGTCACAAACTACCACATATTATATGATTCCATTTATATGAAATGTCCTGAATAGGCAAACATATAGAGATAAAAAGTAGATTAGTGATTGCTTAGGGCTGGGGTGGTCGGGGGAGTGGGAAGTAACAGCAAAGAGGTGGATGAAAAATTCTGAAATTGACTGTGGTGCTGGTTGCACAACTCTGTGAATTAAATAAAAACCATTGAATTGCATACTTCAAATGGGTGAATTGGGTGGTATATGAATTATATCTCAAGCTGCTACCAAACAAACGTCATCTAATTACTAAGGAATCTGGTTACCTGATAGTGGTGGGATATCAAAGGTCAGGTTTTCACGATTATCCTCACTTGAGCCTATTGATCTTGACAGTCATCACCGGTCCAGCACATCCAGGACATTCCCTGCAAATGCTCCATTTGAAGCACTGGGATCTGAGAGCACCACCTGACATTTGGTAATTTTCAACCAGTAAAAATGTGCTAACCACCACTTTCACCTGATTCGTCATCATTTAACTCTTGGCTTTTCTCCATATTGAAATGAACTATAAAATGAAATAAATGGGGCACTTTTTAGGAAAATAATTCTACAGACTACCCAAAGGTGCTTTAAAACAGTAGTTTTAGGGAATTCCCTGGCAGTCCAGTGGTTAGTACTCCATGCTTTCACTGCCGAGGGCCTGGCTGCACAACGTGGCCAGAAGTTTAAAAAAACAAAAAAAACCCCACAGTAGTTTCAGAGACGGGTCAACAAGTTATGTGATTACTGAATCAAGTGAGCAGATAGGGGCAGGGAATGCTTTGAAAGCCATTCATCATTCATCTATGGAAGAGCACAATTTATTTATTCTATTGTCAACTAAATCTTTTGACTGACCTCATAAAGAGCTTCTACAAGTCAATAAGTGGAAGGCCAGTAATATACTGGGGAAAGGACATGAAAACACAGTGCATTAAAAAAATGTAAAAATAAGATTTAGATGTGAAAAAGTGTCTTTCCTCCCACAGGAGAAAAATGCAAGTTAAAACTACCCATAGTTCCTCTGTTAGAGTGGCAAATACTAAAAAGCTTACGCATACAGTGGGTTTTCACAGAGAGTAATAAGATCCTTGCATTATTGGTGAAAAAATAAATTGCCACAGTCCCTGGAAGGCAATCCGATAGCATCTAACAAAACGTACAAAGCCCATATCCTGTGATCCAGAGATTCCCCTTCTAGGAGTGATGCTACGAATGCACTTTTCTTTTTCCTTTGTCTTTTCTCCTCTTCTAATCTCCATTCTATGCCTCAAGTGAAGCCAATAAATGGGTAATAATGCCCTTAAACTCTACAGAATTAATTTCTTTTTGACTGTAGGAATTGGCAGCTCAAAAAAAAAAAAAAAAAACCCAAACACTAGATGCCTTAATAATTAAAGAGAAACCTTAAAAGTTCTTTTTATGAAGGTTCACAGCTATAAAAGTAATAAATGAAGCTCCCAAAATACTGCACTGTAGGTCGGGTTAAGAATCCTATTCAGTAAGAGCTGGCATTGCTGGGCCTAGGAAGCTGAGCCCAATTATCAGCATATGTGCTACCATAGCGCCCCCTGCTGGCCCGATGCAAAACCAAATTTACGTGGTGGGTTTTAGTCAACAGTTTTCTTCAATAGCTGCTCTAAAAACAGGGCGTCTCCTGCGACTTGCTGATTATTACCTCTGCTCTCCTCTAGCTCTCAACTCTTTCTTGCATCAGATAGGCTTGCCTCCTACCTCTCAGTGAAGAGCAAGATCCCTTGAAATCTCACCTCCTAAAGAGATTTGCTCCTTTCACTACTCTTTCCTGGCTGTTTCCTCTTGGGTAGTTCTAGTTCTACCTGTTCTCCTCTTTCAGTGTGTCTGTCTGCCTCTGTACTGGCCACATACCATGTGCCCCCAGGGCACGGCGGCCTCGCACCCACCAACAACCTGCCATCCCCTCACTCACTGCCCCACCTTATCTGCACCTGGCCACTCCCCACTCATTCCTCAATCCAGGGTTTCTTACAAGGAGGTCTGTGGACCATCTACATACTATTCCCAGACTGCTTGCTTAAAATGCAGATTCCTGGGCCCCTGAATCCAACCTTCTAGAATCCTGAGGCCTACATTTATAACAAGCAAGTACCCCAGTGCATTCTTACGTGTTCGCACACACACACACACACACACACGCACACGCAATATAAAAACCATCTTTTTTTTTTTTTTTTTTTACCAAACCATACACTCTTATCCAGAAACTTGCCACACCCCCTAACCATTTAAAGAATTAATTGCAAATGACCCATTCTTGGCTTTCAAGCCTTTCGGTAAATTGTTCAAAATATCTACTTCCTGTCCCTTCCTGTAAGTGGATTATATATCCCTACCCTAGTGATGGCAGGTTTGGCCATATGAGGTGCTTTGGCCAATCAATGTGAGAAGTAACACATGCCTCTTTCAAGCAGTCACTGGGAGAACTATTGCAGAGTTCCCTCAGCGAGAACTGATACCCTCCGCATAGGGGCTGCTTCTTCAGCCGGGGCCCAGAACAAAGATGCAAGGAGCAGAGCTACAGGCAACCCATAATGGAAACCTGATATAAGTGAAAAATAAGCTTATTGTATTGCTGTGATTTGGAGTCCTTTGTTACTACTGCTTTGCCTAAGCTGACTGATACGAATACTTTACAGGCTGCTTTCCTAACTCTATTTCCCATTACTCTCTAATACTTATTCCATCTAAACTCCAGCCAAACTGGATGACTTGCTTTTCCTCATTCACAAATTACTCCAATTCTATGCAGCCATTTGTTATCTCCTGCCTACGAACCTACCCCTCAAAATCTGACTTCAATCTTCAAAGTCCATCTCAATTGCCACTTTCTGTGTAAAGCCTTTCCTCATCCCTTGATGGGCCTCCTTTCAACCCTATATAATGGCGACTATTATAACCTGTTTATTTTTTTTGGTTTTTTTTTGATACTTTTCTTATCATGTCCCCTCAAAACACCATAAGTTCCTTAAAGATTAAAGATTATCTTATTCATAATGTGTTCAATGAAGCTTTGCAAATAGTAGGAATCCACACAAGTATTTGTTTAATTAAATTAGCACTTTCAACTAAAGAACTGCTGTTTAGTATATTTATGATGTTTTTAAAGGTAGACTTTATGAAACACTTAACATACTCATTGAGTAAGCAAAAGTAAGATGCAAGTAGAATTATTTCTAATAGCAAACATTACTGCTGAATGAAATATAGGTCAAAGTTTAATGAACTTGTGTGCGTGTGTGTGTGTGTGTGTGTGTGTGTGTGTGTGTGTGTGTACGTGTGTTATCTGCAAAAAATGACCAGGTCTTGACCTTCATCCCTTGCTAAATCCAACAGGTTTTAAACCAAAACTTTATCAAAGAAAAACAATGTATCATAAAGTTAGTATTCCTATGATTACATGCTAAAGGCAATTTTTACATTTATGGCCCAAATTAGCTAATGTATTTTCTTACATTCAGGAAGATGTATTTCCCTGCTTATGATTAAAATTCAACAAATATAATTCCAATTTCAAAACAAATACCCAATAACAAAGTGCTGCCCCTACAAATCCTCGTAACAAATAGAGTCGTATCTCTGGTGATGAGCATCTATCTTCCTTTCCACTCCTCTCCTAGGAGAGAAGGCATTAACCTAATGCCCTCTGAAACATTTTGGCAGTAATTGCAATGGTTCTTCAGGTTTTTCTGAATCTAATTTCGTTTTTTGAATCTAATTTTAAAAGTACAGGAGACAGTGATGGGAACCATGCCGCCTCCCAGCCACGGTGATACGCGTGAAGCGCGGACCTTTCAACACGAACTTTATTAATTCTCATGTTAGGACCCTGGAAGGCGATGGAGGTGGCCGCTAATTGCTCCCTGTGGGTGAAGAGACCTCTGCTGGATCCCCGCTTCGAGGGTTATAAGCTGTCCCTCGAGCTGCTGCCCTGTTACCAGCTGGAGCTTGACGCAGGCTTGTCTGGAGCGATGCTCAGTCTATGTCTGATTATTCCTCACCACTGAGATAAGACTTTTCTGTGTACTCTGCCTATGAATTAGGAGTTTTCTCTGGTCTGCCTAGTGGGAACAGTGACAGCTCCTAGCCTTGTCTGTGGCAGAAGTAAAACTTCAAGATGATCAGTATACACTGGAACACATGCATGCTTTTGGAATGTATAATTACCTACATTGTGATTCATGGTATCAAGACAGTGTCTACTACGTTCATAACATTGGAAGAGTTATGAATTTAACAGTGATGCTTGGGCTTCCCTGGTGGCGCAGTGGTTAAGAATCTGCCTGCCAATGTAGGGGACACGGGTTCGAGCCCTGGTCTGGGAAGATCCCACATGCCGCGGAGCAACTAAGCCCGTGAGCCACAACTACTGGGCCTGCGCATCTGGAGCCTGTGCTCCGTAACAAGAGAGGCCACGACAGTGAGAGGCCCGCGCACCGCGAGGAAGAGTGGTCCCCACTAGCCGCAACTGGAGAAAGCCCTCGCACAGAAACGAAGACCCAACACAGCTAAATAAATAAATAAATAAAACAAAACCCAAAAAACAGTGATGCTGGACACTGCCTTAGGAAAACCACGAGAGGTGTTTTCGACTTCCTACAGATTTGACAGCATATGATAAGCGCTTTTGCACATCCATCCATTTCACATCTTCTACTTGGGTTACCTTGTCAGATGGAACTGGAAGATTGTGTCTCATTGGAACAGGTGAACGTGGAAATAGTGCTTCTGAAAAATGGGAGATTATGTTTAATGAAGAGCTTGGCAGTCCTTTTATCATAATTCACAGTATCTCGTTGCTGAAAGCTGAAGAACATTCGATAACTATGCTGCTTCTTCGAACACAGAAAGAGGAATTGGATATGGAAGGAAGTGGTTTCTATGTCTCCTTGGAGTGGGTCACTATTAATAAGAAAAATAAAGATAATAAAGAATATGAAATTACTAAGCATAATATTCTCTGTGGAAAGTCAGTGCCCCATTATGTCGCTTTTGAGCCCGATGGGAATGGTCTAATGATTGTCTCCTACAAATCCTTTACATTTGTTCAAGTTGGTCAAGAGCTTGAAGAAAGTAAGGATGAAGACATGTCAGAGATAATCAAAGAACCTCTGTACTACTGGCAACAGACTGAAGATGATTTGACAGTAACAATACCGCTTCCAGAAGACTGTACTAAGGAAGACATTCAAATACAGTTTTTGCCTGATCATGTCAACGTTGTGCTGAAGGGTCAGAGGTTTCTGGAAGGAAATCTCTATTCATCTATGGATCATGAAGAAAGCACTATATGGATAATTAAAGAGAACAATAGCTTGGAGATTTCCTTGATTAAGAAGAATGAAGGACTGACATAGCCAGAACTAGTGGTCGGTGATAAACGGGGAATTTATAAGAGACTCAGCTCAATGTGCTGCAATAGCTGAACGTCTGATGCACTTGACCTCTGATGAACTGAAGCCAAATCCAGATAGGCCTCCTTGTAATGCTCAAGAGTTGGTGAGAATAATGTGGTACTTTCTTTGAAGAGAGCTCCAGTTCATGCAGATTTGATGGCAGTACATTTAAAAACTACTCATGTGAGATCTGAGGTTACAGGGCAATCAACTAGCTTGAAAATCCAAGGAAAAACAGGTACCACCAAGGAGAGATTGGATAGGAGAGCTGGTTCATCTGAACATGGGGAGAAGAAAGGATTGCCATATAAGTGAGTGAATCTTGGCAGCAACCAGTACCTTTTCTCTGTCATAGTGGATCCTAAAGAAATGCCCTGCTTCTGTTTGCACCATGATGTTGATGCTCTACACTGGCAACCACACTCCAGCAACCAAGACGATACGTGGGAGCATATCGCAATTTTCAATGCTTTAGGCTACGTCCAAGTATGAAAGAGACACAAAAATTTTTTTGCCTGTGCTCCAAATTATTCTTATGCAGCCCTTTGCGAGTGCCTTCAACGAGTTTTCATCTATCGTCAGCCCACACCCATGTCCACTGTACTTTACAATAATAGGAAGGAAGGCAGGCAAGTAGGGCAGGTTGCTAAGCAGCAAGTAGCAAGCCTAGAAACCAGTGATCCTATTTTAGGCTTTCAAGCAACAAATGAGAGATTATTTGTTCTCACTACCAAAAAGCTCTTTTTAATAAAGGTAAATACAGAGAATTAATTACTCCAACATGTTGGCTTCTCTGTACTGGAAAAGTATTCAGTGGTAGCTGGAAGGCTAGGCAGTTGTGCTGTAACCTGTTAAGTTTTATTGTGTTAAAATTATCTTGTACGAATTTATTTTTTAAAGGATATGGGAAATATATTCGAGACTATGAGTCTATAAAAGCTATGGAATGAAGCTGCAAATTTAGAGAAAATTAGCTTCTGTAAAAAATGTAAAGATAGTATTAGCAAGTATAATTTTTTAAAAACAGAGGCTAGAATCTCATCTTTTATATGAAAGATGTACAATTCATTGTTTAAAAATAAAAATATTGGGGCTTCCCTGGTGGCGCAGTGGTTGAGAGTCTGCCTGCCGATGCAGGGGACACGGGTTCGTGCCCCAGTCCGGGAAGATCCCACATGCCGTGGAGTGGCTGGGCCCATGAGCCATGGCCGCTAAGCCTGCGCTCCGCAATGGGAGAGGCCACAACAGTGAGAGGCCCACGTACCGCCAAAAAATAAAATAAATTAAAAACAATAATAAATAAAATAAATAAATAAATAAAAATATTTATCATGTAAAAAAAAAGTATAGGAGACATTATTTTTGAACTGCTTATCTATTTCACGCTGTATGAGGTTTTACTCTAAGCGGAAGGTAAAAATACTTTGTACTTGTTAGGGACACCACGTTGTTTGCCAGAGCACCTCAAATTGGCCACCTGTGCTAGGAAAATACGCCATGTATTCAGCCCCTTCATTATCACAGGAGGGGAAACATTTCTTCTACCAAAAACTCAAACGACACAAAAATGCGTAAAGATTCCTGACCTCTTTTCAGTCATTTGCTATCTTCAATAGCAGCAATTTCTAAACCATATTCCATGGAACAGAAACATCTCTACACGCACGGATAAATGTTTAGCCCAAAAAGCAAGGGTTGGGTGGTTAGTGGTTAAGAATCCGCCTGCCGATGCAGGGGACACGGGTTCGAGCTCTGGTCCGGGAAGATCCCACATGCCACGGAGCAACTAAGCCCGTGCGCTACACTACTGAACCTGCGCTCTAGGGCCCGCGAGCCACAGCTACTGAGCCCGCAAGCCACAACTACTGAGCCCGCGCACCACAACTACTAAAGCCCGTGCGCCAAGAGTCTGTGTTCTGCAACAAGAGAAGCCACCGCAATGAGAAGCCTGCGCACCCCAAGGAAGAGTAGCCCCCACTCACCGCAACTAAAGAAAGCCCGCGTGCAGCAACAAAGACCCAACGCAGCCAAAAATAAATAAATAAATTTATTAAAAAAAAAAAAAAAGCAAGAGTTTACAGGGGGGATCCTTGATCAAATAAGTTTGAAGAAGACTGCAAATTGGACCCCAACCTTTCTAGGAAGTCATTATTTACAAAGGATATTAAATCTTTCACGTGATCCTGCAGTGAAAGCAGGAACATGTAAGCATGTTTCCCAATTTATTCAACCATGGAATCAGCTTTTGGTTTTATGTTTTGTTTTGTTTCGGAACGCCCATTGAGTTAATCTCATGGGACACTGGTATTCAGCAGGACTTGAATTAAGAAATAGTTTCATGCAGGTATGCTTAAGTAATCCATCTAAAATAAGTGTCAGGAAAGAAAAAGATCTGAGTTGAAAATTCAGGTTTACACAAGTACATCCAAGATTGAGTGGTTTCTCAACACTGTCCAAGAATAGGGTTAATAGTCCTGAATTAGCACCCAAAAGAAAAGGTCGCATAGTTATGTCCTTAATTTGATGGTTGAAATACTTCAATGCATTCTTGGTTGAACTTCTGGGATTATTTTTTCAGATTGGGTTTAGTGCAGCTCAGACGAATGCTGATGGTCAAGGCCAGGCTTCTTTTTCTCTCCATTATATTTATAGAAGTTTCATAATTGATGTTCTTTAAAGCACCTGATCACATTCTCCACACTGCTCACCAAATAAATTACTTGTAAGGCTCTTTGCCTACATAGGCATAGAGCATATCACTCTGCATTAGGCTTAACTATTTGCATTCTTTTGGGGTATATACCAGAAATGTTTCCTGGAGCAGGAAGTGATAACTGCTCTCTCATTAAAGCAATTTTTAAATGCACCCACGAAAGTCATATTTTTTTAAAGGACTCGTCATCTTGATTAGGGTCCAGGTCATTCTGGAATAGTACAGACACTTAGAGATGATGTAGTAGTTGATCATTTAACTAAAGCATGATTACCTGCTATTTTTTGGTTTGAAGGTATAGTTACTTACCTGTTAAGGTTTTTTCTTAATCTTTACGAAAGCAGTACCTGTTGCATATTTTATATTCCCTTAGCTCTTGGGGTGATTTGGGTCTATGTGGCTAGATTTGATTCCAGATGTTTCTCCTCAATGCCAATTTAAAACTAAATGTGTGTGGCAAGATTCAAGTGGAGATGCTCAAACAAGAGGAAGGTGTGAGCAGCCCAAAGGCCCCTTAAGAATGTCACATGGAGAACATCACTGAGAAGGCTAGATAAGAGGCTCCTGACTTCCCCTCCACAGAAGTGCACCACAACAGAGTAGCACCCACTCACTGCAACTAGAGAAAGCCTGCACACAGCAATAAAGACCCAACGCAGCAAAAAACAAAACAAAAAAACCAACAAAGAAAACAGGCCATTCTATATAGATGCACAAGCACTACCAGTGACGTTCCCCTTTGGCTTGGCACAGAGTAAGCAAAAACACCCAGCTCTTGGTTTCTCCCCGATAGGGGCTAGACCACATAGCTAACGTCCTGACTTTCCCAGCTGCTGCCTGAAGGTCAGGCTTCCAGTTAGCCTGCATCAGGGAGCTGAAGAACCTCCATAAGACTATCATTGGATTTTTCAGCAGAAACCTTGTAGACCAGAAGAGAGTGGGATGACATATTTAAGATGCTAAAAGAAAAAAACTGCCAACCAAGAATATTCTAGCCAACTTATCCTTCAGAATTAAAGAAGAGATAAAGATTTCCCAGACAAACACAAGCTGAAGGAGTCCATTACCACTAGAATGGCCTTATAAGAAATGTTTAAGGGAGTTCTTCAAGCTGAAACAAAAGGATGCTAATTAGTAACATGAAAATATATGAAAGCATAAAACTCACTGGTAGAGGTAAATATATACGTGAATTCAGAATACTCTAATATTGCAATGAGGATGCATAAATCACTTATAACTCTAGTATAAAGGATAAGAGAAAAAAGCATTAAAAATAACTACAGCTACAATAATTTGTTAATAGACACATAATTTAAAGAGATGCAATTTGTAACATCAAAAACATAAAATGTGGGAGGGAGAGTAAGCATATGTAGAGCCTTTGTATGCATATGAAGTTGTTATGATAACCACAAAGTGAAAACCTACAGCAGATACAAAAAAAGATAAGAAGAAAGGAAGCAAAGCATACAATTACAGAAAATCATCAAATCATGAAAGAAGAGAGCAAGAAAGGAACAAAGGAACTACAAAAAAAGCCAGAAAACAATTAACAACATAGCAATAGTAAGTCCATACATATCAAAAAGTAAATGTAAGTAAACTAAATTCTCCAGTCAAAAGATATAGAGTGGGTGAATGGATTTTAAAATTATAATAATGATAAGACCCACATAAATGCTGAAAAGAGACTCACTTCAGTTTTAAAGATACACATAGACTGAAAGTGAATGGATGGGAAAAAAGCTATTCCATGCAGATGGGAACCAAAAGAGCAGGGTAGCTATATTTACATCAGACAAAATAGACTTTAAGTGAAAAGCTGTAAAAAGAGGCAAAGAAGGTCATTATATAATGATTAGGTGACCAATTCATCAAGAAGGATATAACAATTATAAATATTAATGTGCCCAACATCCAATTGAATAGATAACAACACAGTAGTTGCAGGGGACTTCAATATCCCCCTTTTGACAATGGAGAGATCATTCAAACAGAAAGTCAGTAACCAAACTGGACTTGAACTACATGTTAAAGATGAACATAACAGACATATACAGAACATTTCATCCAAAAGCAGAAGAATACATACTCTTCTCAAGCACACACAGAATATCCTCCAGGATTGGTCACATGTTAGGCCATAAAACAAGTGTTAACAAATTTAAGTACACTGAAATTTTAGCAATATTTTGTGACCACAGTGGTTTAAAACTAGAAATCAATAACAAGAGGAAAATTGAAAAATTCACAAATATGTGAAGATTAAGAAACATGCTCCTGAATGGATCAAGGAAGAAATCAAAAGGGCAATCAAAAAATATCTTTAAACAAAAACAAAAACACAACATACCAAAACTTATGGGGTGCAAGAGCAGTTCTAAATATGAATTTTATAGCGTTAAATGCCTACATTAAGAAAAAAGAAAGATCTTAAATAAACAAGTTAATTTTACACTTGAAGGAAACTAAATAAAGAACAAACTAAACCCAAAGTTAGTAGAAGGAAGGAAATAACAAAGTTCAGAGCCAAAATAAATAGATTAGAAACATAACAGAAAAGATCAATGAAACTAAGACAAACAAAATTGACAAACCTTTAGCCGGACTAAAAAAAAAGAGAGAAGACTCAAATGATTAAAATCAGAAACAAGAGGAGACATTACAACTGATACCACAGAACTACTAAGGATCAAAAGAGACTTCTACGAACAATTACTTGCCAACAAACTGGACAGTCTAGAAGAAATGGATCCATTCCTACTAAGACTGATTCATGAAGAAACAGAAAATCTGAACAGACCAATTACTAATAAGAAGACTGAATCAGTAATCAAAACCTCCCAATAAAGAAAAGTGCAGGACCAGAAGGCTTTGCTGGTGAATTTTGCCAAAGAGTTAAAAAGAAATACTACTTATCCTTCTTAAACTCTTCCAAAAGATAGAAGAGAAGGGAACACTTCTAAACTCATTTTAAGAGGCCAGCATTACCCTGACACCAAAGCCAGAAAAGGCCACTACAAGAAAATTTCCTTGGCCAATATCTTTGATAAACAAAGATGCAAAAATCCTCAACAAAATATTAGCAAACTAAATTCAACAGCACATTAAAAGAATCAAACACCACGATCAAGTGGGATTTATCTCTGAGATGCAAGGATGGTACAACATATGCCAGTCAATAAATATGATACACCACATTAACAGAATGAAGGATAAAAATTATATGATTGTCTAAATAGATGCAGAAAAAGCATTTGACAAAATCCAACACCCATTCATGATTAAAAACTCTCAACAAATTAGGTATAGAAGGAATGTACCCCACATGACAACCCCACAGCTAACTCCATACTCAACAATGAAAAGCTAAAGGCTTTTCTTCTAAGATCAGGAACAAGACAAGGATGCCTACTCTTAGCACTTCTATTTAACATAGTACCAGAAGTCCTAGTCAGATAAATCAAGGAAGAAAAAGAAATAAAATGACATCCAAATCAGAAAGGAAGAAGTAAAACTGTCTATGTTTGTAGACGACATGATCTCATATATATTAAAAAAAAAAACCTAAAGATTCCATCAAAAAACTGTTAGAACTGATAAATGCATTCAGTAAAGTCGCTGAGTACAAAAATTAATACATAAAAATCAATATATAAAAATCAGTTGTATTTCTACTCAGTAACAATGAACCATCAGAGAGAGAAACTAAGGAAAAAAATCCCATTTACAATAACATCAAATAACGTAAAAATACTTAGGAATAAATTTAACCAAGGAGGTGAATGATCTATATGCTGAAAACTATAAAAGACTGATGAAAGAAATTGAAGATACAAATAACTGAAAAGATAGTCCATATTCATGGATTGGAAAAATTAATTGTCCATACTTATCCATCCATGGATGCAATGCAATCTCTACCAAAATTCCAATGTCATTTTTCACAGAAACAGAAAAATCAATGCTAAATTCATCTGGAACCACAAAAGACCCTGAATAGCTAAAGCAATCTTGAGCAAAAAGATCAAAGCTGGAGGCATCGTATTTCTTGATTTCAAACTATATTACAAAGCAACAGTAATCAAAACAGTATGTCATTGGCATAAAAACAGACACATAGATCAATGAAACAGAATAGAGTGCCCAGAAGAGAAACAAACCCATACACATCTAGTCAATTATTTTTATTTATTTATTTATTTTTTGCGGTACACGGGCGTCTCACTGTTGTGGCCTCTCCCATTGCGGAGCACAGGCTCTGGACGCGCAGGCTCAGTGGCCATGGCTCACGGGCCCAGCCACTCCGCGGCATGTGGGATCTTCCCGGACCAGGGCACGAACCTGTGTCCCCTGCATTGGCAGGTGGACTCTCAACCACTGCGCCACCAGGGAAGCCCTAGTCAATTAATTTTTGACAAAGGCACCAAGAATACAAAATGAGGAAAGGATAGTCTCTTCAATAAGTGGTGTTGGGGAAATTGGATATCCATAAGCAAAAGAATGAAATTTTTGGATTTGACACCAAAAGCAAAAGCAACAAAAGCAAAAATAAACAACTGGGACCAAATCAAACTAAAAGGTCTTGCACAGCAAAGGAAAACATCAACAAAATGTAAAGGTAACCTATAGAATGGGAGAAAATATTTGCAAACCACATATCAATAAGGAGTTAATATCCAAAATATATAAGGAACTCATACAACTCAATAGCAAAAGAAACCAAATAATCTAATTTAAAAATTAAGAATAGACATTTCTCCAAAGAAGACATACAAGTGTCCAATTGGTATATGAAAAGAAATTCAGCATCCCTAATCATCAGGGAAATACAGATCGAAACTGCAATATCACCTCACAGCCTGATGACTTTATAAAAAAGACAAGAGATAACAAAAGCTGGTAAATATGTGGAAAAAAGGAAACCCTTGTACACTGTTAGCAGGAATGTAAAATGGTATAGCAGCCACTATGGAAAATAGTAAACAGGTTCCCCAATAAATTAAAAAACAAAGCTACCATATAGTTCAACAATCCCACTTCTGGCTATATATCCTAAGAAAACAAAATCACTATCTCAAATCGATATCTGTACTCCCATGTTCATTGCAGCATTATTCACAATAGCCAAGGTAAACCTAAAAGTCTGTTGACATACAAATGGATAAAGAAGATCATATATATATATATGATATATATAATATATATAATATACATTTATAATATATAATATTATTCAGACTTTAAGAAAAAGGAAATCCTGCCCTTTGCAACATGGATGAACTTGGAAGGCATTATGCTAAGTGAAATAAGACGTACTGCATGGTACCACTTACATGTGGAATCTAAAAAGGAAAAAGTCAAACTTCTAGAAACAGAGAGTAGAACCGAAGTTGCCATGGGCTGGGGGTTGGGGGAGATGAGGAGTGGTTGGTAAAAGGGCACAAACTTTCAGGTATAAAGTGAGCAAACTTCTAAGGATCTAATGTATAGCATGGTGACTATAGTTGAGAATACTTTATGGTATAACTGAAATTTGCTGAGAGTAGATCTTAAGCTTTTTGACCAAAAAATAAATAAAGTAAGTATGTGAGGTGATGGATGTGTTAATTAAATTTATAGTGGAAATCCTTTCATAATGTATACGTGTATCAAATCATCATATTACATATTACAACTTATTTTGTCAATTATACCTCAATAAACCTGAAAAATAAAAATTTGCTTGTTAATTTGTTTCTTAATAATAATAACTGGTTTATGGCCCCAGGAAGGAAAATTTGGGCCAACAGAGCAAACCGGATAATCTGGCTCTTCACTTACCTCTGTGAAGTATCCTAGCGTTCTACTCCAGGAGGAAAATTGATTCAAGGTAGGAGTTAACATCCTGATCAAAAGACCCAAGATTGTTGGCTCATATGGCTTCCTTTATGCAAGCACACAGGTCTAGAGTAAAAAACGCTAGATTGGGAATCAAAGAATGTGAAATTTGTCAGCAGCCTAGTTGTCAGGAAACTTGGAGTACGTTAGGGTGGCCATATAATTGAATGAATATAAATTACATTCTTTATTGGAGCACTATTAATGATTATACTAGGACAACAAGATGTAAACTGGGACTGTCCTCCACAAACTGGGACACATGGCCATCCTAATTCTGTCACTAGAAACTCTCTAGAGACCCTTCCAACTGTAAAATGATGAACCTATGATTAATGAACCAGTTTAAAATTTTATCTCTAATGGTTAGAATTGACAAATGCTTAATGACTTTTCAAAATAATTAAGATGAAGAGTTTTAAATAATTAGAGCAAAGTTTTGAGAACACTATCTCCTTAAGATTCTATTTTCAGTCTTTCATGAGTCTTCCAAGATATTAAGAAACTATTGTTCTTAGTTCCTCTTTTTCAACACTTCTGTGAATACACTATCCTGAATGCTTTAGCTCTCATCCTCTCAGTCACTAAAAAATATTTTTCATGTTCTATTTTTATGTTTGGCTTTAAAGCAGCCACATTTTTGAGGAGCAGAGGAAAAGGGAAAGGATGGCGGTGGGAAGTAGAGGAGGAGGGCTGGGAATGATAACAGAAGTCCAGGGCAGGCATTTCCCCCCAAATCCTCTTTCTGGAGTGGACCTGAGATGGACAAAACCAATCCTGGCTTCAGAGTGTTTGTTTCTTTTTTTTTTGGCGGTACGCGGGCCTCTCACTGCTGTGGCCTCTCCCGTTGTGGATGGAGCACAGGCTCCGGACGCGCTGGCTCAGCGGCCATGGCTCACGGGCCCAGCCGCTCCGCGGCATGTGGGATCCTCCCGGACCGGGGCACGAACCCATTTCTCCTGCATCGGTAGGCGGACTCTCAACCACTGCCCCACCAGGGAAGCCCCAGAGTATTTCTTGTACTGTGACATCTTCACGTACTGTGATTCTGCTGTTTAAAGATAACGTGTTTTCCACACAATCGGGCCTCCAAACGCAAGCCAGTGCCTATGCCAGCTCTGGGCCTGCTTGACCTCTGCTCTCTAGCTCAGAAGAGTTGACATCCGGAGGCTCCAAGTCCCAAGCTCCCGGTTACGCCCTGCAATGGGAGTCAACGGCAGGAAGAAAAGGAAAAGCAGGGCCCTTCTTTGTCGTCCTCGTCTCCGGCTGCATCGTGTGCGTGGCTCTGCTCTTCTCGTTGTTCTACAGGAAGATCTGCTTTATCAAATACCTGAGATACATCTTGGAGACTCAGGCATGAAAGAATGAGTGCAAATGTTTGAATAAAAGGAAACTTTAGAAATCAAATACTTGTTGGGACTTCCCTGGCGGTCCAGTGGTTAAGATTCAGCACTTCCATCACAGGGGGCGTGGGTCTGACCCCTGGTCAGGGAACTAAGATCCCGCATGCTGCGCGGTGTGGCCGGAAAAAAAAGAACCACCAAATACTTGTTTGCACAAGGACAGATCTGAATTTTTCATGTATTTTTACTGAAATAGAAGTACGTACTATAAGTAGAATATACATATGGTTTTACACAAATGCATTAAAATAAATCATACATACTTTACATTAGGTTATTCATAGTCTATAAAATAATCTTTCCCAAATCATATAGTATAAAAATAAGCAGTTTCCCTGGCTTCCCTGGTGGTGCAGTGGTTGAGAGTCCGCCTGCCGATGCAGGGGACACGGGTTCGTGCCCCAGTCTGGGAGGATCCCACATGCCGCGGAGCAGCTAGACCTGTGAGCCATGGCCGCTGTGCCTGCGCGTCTGGAGCCTGTGCTCTGCAACAGGAGAGGCCACAACAGTGAAAGGCCCGCATACAGCAAAAAAAAAAAAAAAAAAAAAAGCAGTTTCAAATTGCCTCCAAAACTGGGATAGTTCTGGCCCCAAATTAGAATAGAATTTGTACCATAAGTAGTAATTAGAATTAATTTTATAACTGTGTTTAAAATTTAAATATGCCAGGTTCTGAAAATCAGAAAATATTCATTTTATTAAACAGATGGAAGAATAAAATTATCAAGTTTAAAAACAAATCTGAGGTAAATATCTGCATTAAATTACACTTAGGCAAATCTATCTCAGATTGTTTCCTTAATTTGTTTATTTATTTAACATTTCATCTTTCTAAAGTACTCTTTCATCACCTCTGGCCTTCTGGGTCTAGTAATTAAGGTGACTTTTACATAAAATGATCTCTACTACAGGGATGGGAGTATTTGCACTTAGCTAATTACTCAACATAGACCCATCAGATAAAATTAAAATGTTGCAACTTGATCAAAATGATGCACTCTTGTCTTATGTTAAAATACAAATCACAGTATGTTGACACTTGATAATTTCAGCTTTAATTTACTAGCCAAAGGGGATTAAGAATATACTATAAAATTTTAGTACAGTTGACCCTTGAACAGCTGTTCAGATTGAACTGCACAGGTCCACTAATATGCAGATATTGTTCAACAGTAAATATTACAGGACTATAAAGGTCTGTGGTTGAATATACGGATATGGAGGAACCATGGGAGATGGAGGGTCGACTATAAATTATACTCAGATTAACCCCCGTGTTGTTCAAGGGTCAACCATATAGAAAATATCTTGGATGCAAAACCAACCTTCCCAAGAATTTACCAGTATGACTATAAAGAAAGGCAAAATAAATATATATGCCTGGTTCCACAAAAATATTGCTGCCTAACCTCTAACATGAATCTGAATATTAAGACCCACTTCAGATTATACTAGTTGAACTTTACCCTACATTGTATCCTGGCATTGACTTTTTTTTTTTTTGGCCACTATCAGGTATTTCATGTTCTACTAACAAAGGGAATTAGCATTTTCAATGTCCTGTCTGCATTCTTTCTAGCCTCCTTCTGCTCAAGTTTTTACAAATAGGTATTTCAAATGCAGTCAGAGCCTCCAGCGTGTGGGAAAAGCTCTCCCACCCATGTTTCCAGTGCACATCCTGCAGGCCCCCGGCAGTCAGTAGTTTAAGGAGATCATCCTGGATGGCTGCAAATGCTTTATTCAAGTTCCACATATGTCGCCAAACCCCCAATCACTTAGCTGCATGTGCTTTTTGTTGTACATACTCATCCCCAAATTTACTGTATAGATTTATTTTTTTAAATATCTTTATTGCAGTATAATTGCTTTACAATGGTGTGTTAGTTTCTGCTGTATAACAAAGTGAATCAGCTATATGTATATATATATCCCCATATCCCCTCCCTCTTGTGTCTCCCTCCCACCCTCCCTATCACACCCCTCTAGGTGGTCACAAAGCACCAAGCTGATCTCCCTGTGCTATGCGGCTGCTTCCCACTAGCTATCTATTTTACATTTGGGAGTGTATATATGTATATATGTCCATGCCACTCTCTCACTTTGTCCCACCTTCCCCCTCCCCACCAGAGTCCTCAAGTCTCTGTTCTCTATGTCTGCGTCTTGATTCCTGCCCTGCCACTAGGTTCTTCAGTACCGTTTTCTTAGATTCCATATATGTGCGTTAGCATACATACTGTATAGATTTAGATGGCGGGGTAAAGAAAAAGGACCCTGGTTGTGATTATTTTCTTTAACAAGATGAAGTTAAACAAAAAAAATCTAATAGTATTTTAGCCCAGTACTTTTAGCATCCCCAGTTTTTTAGATTATAAATTCACAAGAGTAAATACACTAATGACTATTTTTAAATAAAACACTGAATAACTTCATGCTATAAAAATTATATGCTCACAGGCTTCCCTGATGGCACAGTGGTTAAGAATCCGCCTGCCAGTGCAGGGGACACGGGTTCGAGCCCTGGTCTGGGAAGATCCCACATGCCATGGAGCAACTAAGCCCGTGCGCCACAACTACTGAGCCTGCACTCTAGAACCTGCGAGCCACAACTACTGAGCCCGTGTGCCACAACTACTGAAGCCCGTGTGCCTAGAGCCCATGCTCTGCAACAAGAGAAGCCACCACAACGAGAAGCCCGTGCACCACAACGAAGAGCAGCCCCCGCTCGCCGCAACTAGAGAAAGCCTGCACGCAGCAACAAAGACCCAACGCAGCCAATAAATAAATAAAATTTTAAAAAATTATATGCTCACAATTTTAGCTTGGATTTGTTTTGCAGCTTATTTAATGCTGTCTGAAAATCACGCAGGTAATGAAAACTACACATTTGAGCATGCATTATAGGAGGCAACATAGTGGAGACTCTAATAAGGCCAGTCGTTGAGAAAAGCATGCCGATTTATCTGATACACTCAGCCTCCAGAAACTGTCATGAATTCAAATATAATTTCTTCAATGCTGCTTTAAAATCTCACTGAAAACTTCTTTACAGAGTCTGGATGCTAAGCTGTAATGAAAGCAGAAGCGAAACTATGGTCTATGCAATCTCACTGTTACCACCACACCACTCTCTGTAAAGCACCAAACACACATACAGTGTTTGGCATTCTCTCTTGAACTAGAGAACTTTTGGAATCACAGAATTTGAGAGGTGACAGGAACTTAGAAGGCGTTAAGTTTAGTTCCTCCCTTTCCATTTGAGAATAGGAAGGGGAGGATGGAACAAGGGAATCAGCATTTATCAAGGCCCCCAGGCATGTAGGACTGGGCACTTCCAACTTTACTACCTCAATTCTCACAGTCCCAGGTAGGTAGCATTAACCTCCATTTTACAGCTAAGGAAATGTAGGCCTACCTGGATTAAATACCTGCCCCCCCTCCTGCCCCCCAGTAAATCCACTAATGGAGAACAGGGGAATTCCAACTTCGAAGTCACTGCTCTTCCTGAGGGTAATGATTCACAAAGCGCAGTCCTAGGACCAGCAGCAGGGGCATTACCTGGAAACTTGTTAGGAATGCAGATTCGCAGGCGTTGCCCAGCCCTTCTGAATGAGAAACTCTGGGGTGGGCCCAGCAAGCCCTCCAAATGATGCTGGTGGGCCCTCAAGTTTGAGAGCCACTGCTCTTTAGCATGTTGCCTCTTGGAAGCCTTACCTGGAGCGTACGTATTAAAATACATATAATTCTACACTGAGCTACTGCAGAGGTCAGAAGAACTTAGTGTATTACCCCTTATCCCTGAATATTATGACAGGGATGGCCTTCAACAAAATTTTGCTTTTGATGTTACGGTCTAACTGCTTGACATTGAATTTTTTCATAAGAAAAAAAAAAGTGAGAGCTATTCTGAATAAACAAATATTGCCAGTAAGATTCTGAAGAACTGTTTTCATCTTATGTCCCAAATAAATAAGACTTGAAACAAAAATCTTCTGCCTGCCTTATAGAGATCCACTGAAATTGACAAATACCCTTGCCTGACTGACTTTAGTATTACTTGCCATAATTAAAACTAGGTATAGGAAAACTAAGTAGGGATATACTGAATGTTTAGCATACAAGGATCTAAGTTAAAGTTAATAAAAGTAGCTCTTAAGAAAGAAACCACATGTAAAATTAAATTAAAAACTAAGAATTTAATGAAGTACCTTGTTAAAAGTTTCCATTTGGAAGGTTTTCTTTTCCAACTTTAAAATATCAAGAAGGAAATGCTGTCTTCATCTGAGTGCTTCTCCACTCCAAACCCCCAAATGAAAAATAAAATAATTCATGTTACCAAAAATTCAAAATGTTCTCATTGGATATTTTGCTGTTTCACTTTAGCATTTCGGCAAGTATGCCTAACCGGAGAATACTAATTCCTTTTCATATGTAATTTTTCCTTAAATTTTTGTCAATGATTTCATTAGTTGCCATTCTAGTATGTATAGTTATCATATAGGAAGTTTTATAGGAAAGTCTTGTTTTTTAAATGCAATGACATTAAAAATGATGCTTAGTTCCTAAGATATATAAAACACAATTTTTTTTAGAAAATCAAAAAATCAGAATGAAAATAAGGTAATCATTATAATAAGAGTTAAAGTTAAAATAAAGATTTCAATTATCATGTCCTCTTGACGCCTAATGGCAAAACAAAAAAGCTTCATGTTACTATAACAATAAATTCCCAATGGTCATTATTTGCTTTGGATTTATAATGAACTCCTTTTCTGTCCCCAGTTTTTAAAAGGCTCTTAATATTTAAAGGGAAGTTTCCTATGTACATATACAGGACAGACTACGAAATACTGTACTATTAGTTTTTCTACAGATGGATGAGGCTGATAGTATAAAAAAGCAAATGTGGGGCATCTAAAAATTGCAAGTCTATGTAAAAAAATGTACCTCAATTTAGCCAAATGGAATTTTTGGTACATGATGTAATAAAATAGAACCCTACCTTCAAACTCTATAGACTGAGAATCTCATATATGCCCTGTCACCATCGAAGAAACAAAATCAGCACACAATTATGTTAGCTGTGGAGGTTAAATTTGCAGATGTCAGAGGTAACAGTTATCTCTTAATTCTTTGAATTCTTCCTATAATATTATTTAGTAATAGAGAATATTTCAGAAGGAAAGTAGGGAGAAATGAGGCAGGATTCTAACAACTAGAATTGCTTAAAATAAAAATGACATTTCATTTATTTGCTGATATGATTCTGGGAAATATATTTTAAAATTACTTCCTACTTTATCTTTCTTTAGAGATATTTTGTTTCTTCAACCAGCACACTGAGGATTAGTGCTACAGATCTTACCAAACTGCCTTATGAAAACCCTTGGCTTCCAGAGAAGTCACACCTTGCAACCCCAAATTGGTTCTGCATGATTTATTGTGAAGCGGGCATGAGCATTCTTCCAGAAATAAGACTGTATACCTTTGAGAACATTCATTTAACCTTGTGAGCTCACTTCTATAGAAACAATTAATTTTATTCGCTGGCTGCCAGTGGGAAAATCAGTTTAATTTAAGGAATTAATTAAGTCAGGCTGACAGAAGTCAATATATCAACTTTTTAAAAATCAAAATTTATTTAACGGAATGTCTTACGTATATCTAATGGCTTTTCTGAGCTTCAAAAAGCGTTCATCTAAGCACTTTTAAGGCTGCCTCATTTTTCAGTTTTGTTTTAGTAGAGATTCTGATGTTCATCTAACTGAAAGTGTTTCTGACAAAACAGCAGACTCCCTTTCATCAAGGTCATAATTTGAAACGTTATACAATAATGGAATTTAAATTATGTATGGGAAGAAAAGTAGAAGACTGAAACAAGGTTTCAGAAATCCCTATTTGGGTCTTTAGATTCAGAAAAATATAATCACAGGCCAACACTGTTCCAACAGAGATGAAGGACATTAGCAGTTACTTGAGTGTAACCTCTCCCAACATTTCCAAAGGCCTGCAGTGTGGTTGCTGTGACCCTAGGGCCCTGATACTTAGACTTCTAGGTAATCACAGAATGAAAGTAATCTACCATAACTTAATTTTCTGAGAAGGTGAACCCTTAACTACAAGGTGCAGAAAAGAAGTCTTCAACTGCTCACTTGCTGTGGCTACAGTATTCAAATACCAAAATCATTTAGATAAATATAACCTGGGAGAAAAAACAATATGTAAGTTGGCAAAGCAGCAGTAATCCCTACTTTCAGCTAACCAATGTAATTTTGCTTCCTTCTAAAGAGGTTCTTTGACAAAAAGCATAGCCTAGTGGAAGACCTCCTCAAGATTTATCCAGTATGTTAACAAGGCTGACTACTTCTGGAATCCTGAGTGACAACACATGATCTGTATGACATGTGAACATAGAGCACATGGACAATCAAAAAATTCTAAGTTCAACCTCTTTTCCTACCGTATTTACAGAAAAATTTAAAGCTTGAATTTCACTGACACTGTTTCAACTATTTCATCCCGTAAACTGCGGAAAGGTACTGGCGAACTGTCAAAACAGCAAAAACATGAAGTAGAGGGGTATACAGATAGGGAACGTCAACCAAACTTAGTCTTTGAGTAACTGAAATGTACTTCATTAGTTCTTTTCAAGAGAAAATTTCTTCGAAGTCCACATTCTTTACATGCCTTTAACCTGTGCCAAGCTCACAAAATCAGGATTCTTTTCGGTTTAAGATTTATTGGTGGCACCAAATAGGATAACATCTATTTTTAAAATTTAATGTTATCAACAATCTTTTAAATTAATATAATATAAAATTTCAGGACAAGCAGAAAGATGGCTAAACTTCATTTTAGACTTACGGTAACATCGAAGCAATTTTAAGAACGTGAATAAGACGAACTGAAGCTAAATATTGCAAAGGGAATTTTTAAAAAACAGAAGTGTTAAGAAATTTTGAAGAGAAAGGAACTAATCTCACAAAACTTGAGAAGGAAATACGTTCTGATTAATCAAAAGCCTGGATGAATCCTGAGACATACATTCATCCTCTGAGGGCTACAGTGAGTAGAGTCCAGGAGCTGCTGCACAATAAGGACATATAAGACCTAAGTTTAAAAGTTAAAATCAGGAGTATTTATATTTAATTTAAACTTGGTAAAGGAAATCTCCAAATGTAATTTTTAAAGTAGAATTTCTTCTTGACTTCCTTCTTTGGTTTTTAACCATAAAAATTTATTTAGGAAAACTAAAATTATTTAAAGAAGAGGCATCCAGTTCTAGGATAATTTGGCACATTTATATGTGAAAAAAATCAGAAACCAATTGATAGATCTATAATACACACACATATATATAAACATTTTATTTTAATAATACTCTTTGTCACTTCAATTTACATCATTCCATTATGAAAATGTTTAATTGAAGAGAGGATATTTCTTCAAAACTCTAAATAAGCAGAGCTTTATCAATTAAACTTACAGCAATACAGTCTTTAGAAGTACATGATTCTTCATTTTACAATAATACTTCTCCTTTAAAAATTTGTCATGGTTTGTCACAGATTTAAAGTAGAAGGCACCTAATGCTATGAAAGGATAATACAGTATATGTAGTGTAAGTGAACGAGATCTTTTCTCAAATATCGATTCTTTCTAAAGTCCTACCAAATTTGTGTGAATATATTTGCTGCATAAATTAAACATTTTTCGTGTTGTTAATTTGTAATATTCTACAAAACTCAAAAATATAATCCGTACCTATTATAGGCAGCTGATTTTAGCATTTTACCTGTAAGAAACACCAATCTATATATTTAAAATGATTTCTTGAAAACATTTTCATAATATAGTCCAGCATTTAACAAATAATATGTGAAAATAAAGTCTCCAGAACATTAAAATTTTATCCCTTGATTAGTCCAAATTATTTCATCAGCTGAATTCCTTGAGATGTGTAAGGCAGGTTGGTCCTTTAGATGGACTGTAGACTGAAACTTCCTATAACTGTAGTGATATGTACACAGCTACATAGCAAAGTACTTCATTATGAAAATGAAGAAAACGGACAAGAGGAAAATATGTTTTAGAGTTCCAAAGAACTGAAACTGTTATTTTTCAGACTAGGCACTGAAACATTTTTCTACAAAAACTTGCCAGAGATTGTCTCTTCACCGTATATTGTTCCATTATCAAGCTAAAAATAAAAACAAACACGGGATCATCATTAGATTACAACTGTCATAGCTTTAATTTCTATAGTTTATATTTTAAAAAGAAAATTATTTTACCATTGGAATATATATCAAACACAGCCTACATACTTAATAACTGGATACCAGAACTTGAGGTGAGTTCTAAGAACTCATGAAAGTGAGTTCTACAGCAATGTCAAAGGCTGACATCCAATACTACTTTAAGATCACATAATAACAGTTTTATTCAAGGTACATTCCACCATTACCCCTGTCAAGACAAAGACTGCTGCCCAACCTGCCCTACTTTATTCTACTCTATTGTAGTCCATCTTCTTCAGTCTTCACTATCTCCTCTTTATCCAGCTCTCACTTCCAAAAATATCTGGGTGAGGGTGGGTATGAGTGTGAGTATGGGAATAATGCACAGCATACTAGGGGGGGAAAATGTATAAATTATAGCATTAAAAAGCTTTAAAGAATAACTATTTGCATTTTTTTAATTTTAAAAATTAAAACAATTTTAAAAGAGCAAAATATACATAGTTCTACTCTGTCCCCAAAACCTCAGTAAAAAGATAATAAAGGGATTTTTTTTAAAAAAGTATAAACCACATGGACATAGAGAAGAACAGAGACAAGAAAAGAGCAGCCAACTCTTAGCTAGCAATGAAGAAATACAACCAGATGCCTCTGTAAGGAGGGGTGAAGAAACAACTAAAAGTAGGCAGATTGGTACAAAGTTTATAGAAAAAGCAGTCAGACACTCAGATGCCTGCCCCTCACGTTTCACAGCTGGTCAAGTGCCTCTTCTCTATCCCAGGAGAAGATCTGAGGTTTATTCTCCAAAAAGAGTAGTAACAGAGGGTCTCTGGACTGGGGAAATGCCAGGCACAATCCTACATGGCTCAGGTAAAAGTAACATTTATATAGGCATAACAATGTAAACACTGATTACACATCTATTCAAAATCACAGGATAAATATCCTGGGATGATGAGGAGGTAGGAATGATACAGGGCTGGAAGGCAGGCAAGTGCGGTGGGAGCAGAGGAGGGGGAAACTGAAAGTAACCTGTCCTCATGTGCCATAGTGGGAAAACCAGCTGAAGAGGCCTGAAACTGAGAAATCAAGAAATAGAAGTATAAGCATGGTACTTAGATGGAGAGGAAAATACGAAACAAATCAATGAAGAGTTTAAAGAGACTCCTCAGGGTGGGAAAAGAATGAAAGCAGGATAGGCAGTGCAGGGCAGGGGATAGCTGCATTGTACAATAAGAATTGTAGAACTCTAATTCTTCAAACTATGTGCATATATAACCATCCTAAGAGGAAAAACTAGAATAAAAAAAGACCAATCAAAGAAAAACATAAAACCAAGACAAATAGCCTTGGGTTAGAGGTGAATTTACCATGAAGATAAACTTAAGTTTCATAGCCAATGTGAGTGCAAGGAGTTGACAGGAGTTGTTCAATGTTCTAGGTGAAGAGGGGAAGCCCAGGTGTAATCAAGAAACATTTCAATATAAATCGTCTAAAGTTATCTCAGAAGAAAGGGACAAGAATTTCCAGAATTTCAGTAATTTATTGTGATCTCTTGCTCTAAATAAATAATTGCTTTCCTACCTACCAAAGATATACGGTGGATATATTTCAAGGACTCATTAAGAGAAACATAAACTATCACGTACTCTTTCTGTCATGTAAGAAATATACAAGATACTATTTCTTAAAATTAAAAAAAAATGTGGAAATGTTCTCAAAACATTGTTAAGTGAAAAGCATAGTCAGAGAATCAGGATATATATTGTGCGAGTTGTGGTAAACACACACACATACATGGAGAAGAGACTGGATATACGCTGAAGTATTACATTTTTTCTTAATTTTATACTCAGAAAAAAATATTTTTCTAAAGTGTATCATTAAGTAAAATGATGACCATTAGCATGAATATAAGTAATAGTTAAAACTTGGAATCACAGGCTTCCCCGATGGCGCAGTGGTTGAGAGTCCGTCTGCTGATGCAGGGGACGCGGGTTCGTGCCCCAGTCCGGGAAGATCCCACATGCCATGGAGCGGCTGGGCCCGTGAGCCGTGGCCACTGGGCCTGCGCATCCGGAGCCTGTGCTCCGCGACGGGAGAGGCCACAGCAGTGAGAGGCCCGCGTACCGCAAAAAAAACCCAAAAAAACTTGGAATCACTTGTGATTATTTTGTAGAATATAGAAATAGCAAATCACAATGTTTTGTACCTGGATCTAACAGCGTTGTAGTTCAAGTATAATTTAATTTTAAAAAATAGATAAAAAATTTTTAATTGCCTTATTTTAGGACCATCTTGGCAATTTCCACAAGAAAGCTCGTTAGAATATTGACTGGGATTGCACTCAATCTATAGATCAGTTTAGGGATAACTGGCTTTTTAATAGTACATCTTAATGGGTTGAGTCATTCAACCCATGAACACATTATTATATCTCTCCATTTACTCATATCTCTAATTTTTCTCTGAATTATTTTTTAGTTTTCCATCTACAAGTCTTGTACAATGTTTGTTAAATGTACTTGTAGGTATTTTTAAAAGTTCATTGTTTATGGAATTTTTCTTAATTTCATTTAATTATTGTTCATTGCTACATATAGAAATAATAGGAAGATTTTTTTATATTGACACTGTATATGTGATCTTGCTAAACTCAATTATTCTAGTAACTTTTTTTGCTAATTCCTTAGAATTTCTAAATATAATCATGCAATCTACAACTGAATACAATTTTACTTCTTCCTTTTCAAAAAGCAAACAAACAAACAAAACTTGGGAATCACTTAATTTGACTCAGGTACTGTATTGTATGTGTTTTAAACTTACCAAGTATTTAATTCTTCTAACAACTTTGTGAGGGAGGTTCTACTGCAACCCCATTTTATAGATAAGAAAGCTGAGGCACAGTGAGGTTAAGAACGTTGCATAAAGTCACAGAGCTAGTACATAGAGAAGCTGGAATTGGAACCCATGAAGTTTGACTCCAGAATTGGACTCCCTTAGCCTCTAAGCTGTATTGCCTCTCAAACAACTAATAATGGAAAATCGATTCTGTATTTGAGCAATACAAGAATAAGAACCTTATTCAATACTACTGTCAGCTAACATACAAACCTGGACTACAGCTAACTAGCTCCATCCTCCTGAGAAACACCGTGCATAGGAATGAGACTCTCACACTGTTCGCTGTCTTCTGGAACCCTTAAAAAAAGACAATAGTTAGGAAAGCTTTAGACCTAAGGAACCCTTAAAAATGATCTACTCCACTGGCTGAGGCTTGAGGTCAGACCTAAGACAAGGTCAAGATTCCCCAACAAATTGTCCCAAATTCTTTTTAGAGTAGAATGTATAAAGGTTTCTCTCTCTTAAAAAGAAAGAAATTGAAAAAAAATGGAGGCAATGTTATCATATTTTATTATGAATTTTTTTCAAACAAACAAATGTTTTCTACATTTAAATTTGTTTTAGCAAAGCAGTAAGCACTTTGGTTGTACCTGTGAATGAAAACATTTTTTTTTTTTTTAAAAAAAGCAGTTGGGAAGAAACTTATCACCTGAAGGGTCTGAAAAATTCTTTTATCTGGCACTGTACATATAAATTTATAATCTTTTAAAAATTCTTCACAGAATCTCTAAAAAGCTAGGCCAGCATGATATGATTCCTAATTTACTTAGTAAACATTATTTTTAAAAAATCTGTATTAGAACTTAACCTACCTCTGAATTCGATGTTTTCTGCATATAAAGGCAAAAATTCTTCTGATTCCCACCATCACAGGATCCCAATTATTATAATGGCACAGGAGAGTTACAATAAAAAATGAAAAAAATACAGGGATAGCGCCTGCAAAAAATAACCAAGAAAACTGCACCTAAAAATAAGAGACAGAAGAAAAACAAAACACCCACAATTACCATTAAGACAATTTTCCCTTTAACGTAAGTTTTCCACTTATGATAACTTGCAGGAATAAAGTAAAACACCAAGAAAATAATACTAATCTTTGACAACATTTTAAGTATGTTATTATTAAATATAAGGATTCAGGACTTCAACATATTAACCACTTGCTTAAATTACCAACAAAAATACTTCTTGCTTGGAAAATAGCCTAAAGGAAAGCATGCTTTTCACTAATAAGTACAGGCATAGTACATAAGAAACAGAATTATGAAATTTTAAGCATTTGCCTTACACATCACATTGCCCATATTTTCTTTACTGATTACTGCCTGTTCTCAAGTTGATTCTTCCCCTTTAGTTCCTGAAGTCATTTTTAAAAACTCCCACTTTTGAAAAACTAGGTTATGCTATTGCTATGATATGTTGTGTTATGTTATGGTTCTTAAGACAGTACTAAAAACAGATGAAACTCAAGTAAAACTTCTGCAAACATTTTATTGATGAAATATAGCTTGATTATCTAGTAACAAATGAAACAGAAATTTTCAAAAGGAAATCATAACTAAGTAAAATAAAGATTACAAAGAGAAATACTTTCAGGGGTGAGGAGCCCTCAGATTGCCAAGCCTGACCCTCCAATCCATCATTTTATCAGGGTCGTCAAGAAAATTAAAAATGAGACACCATAAAGTTACCAAAACAAAAAAAAAAATCATTCTTTCCTTTACCATCTAGATTCAACTAAGGATCAAAAACAATTGCTAAAAAGAGCCTGCACTGATTAACTATTGAGACTCAGCTGCAACACACTGGTGGTTTGCTTTCAAAATAATGACAAAAACAGTAACTCCTATCTTCAAAATAGGGAAGAAAAATTGCTTGCCCTCTCTAAGCATTAAAAAAATGAGGCTGAGAATCAAAGGCAAGACTCCCTCTTGTGGAAAACATATACTATTCCATTTCATACCACCCATTACTCAGGGGTTTTGTGAGAATAATGGTTTCTTTTATGAGGGACTCATAATGCGTAACACAAGAAAAACCACTGACAACTTTTAACATGCACGTCCTGCTTGTGTGGTACACACACACAGGCTGAGTCAGGATAAGAACACCCAGCAGTAAGTACTAAAAAGCCTTCACACTGTTATCAAAGTATTGGTATAACATATTCTTGGAATATTTGCCAGAATATTTAATAATCTAGAAAAACCATGATGAACTTAAATGACCGAAGAAAGGAAAAAGTATAAAGAACTTCTGACTAATGAGAGTTAAAAATGCAGATATAGTTGATAGAATGATTTCATGAATATTCAACTAAAAACCCTATTTTAGAACTGAAAAAAGCAAACTTTATAAAGGTAAGTAAAACTCTAGATGACTTTTAAAGGCAAAGTTCACTTTTAACAATGCAGCTATTTATATGCTGCTGAATAATTGAAAAAAACTTTTAATTTGATTTCCAACAAGCTATGAAGACAATTTTTTTTAATGAAGACATTTATTAACAATGAAAACTGCCTAAGTAAACAAAAAGAGTCTAACTCCTGAATATATCTGAATATAAACCTGAAAATAATCAGGGATGCTTCCTATTATACCAAATACCAATAGGTTAAAAAAATATACATTTTAAGCTCAATAAATAAAGTTGATAAATGCTAAAATTTCAGAAATTATATATAAATATGCTTGGATATTAGAACAAAAAAAAACCCAGGAAAGTAGGTTTCTCCTACCATGTTTCTATTACAGGTCTGGGGCATACCCTGCTACTTTTACCAGAAGGTATCTTCCTGCCCTCAATTCCCACCAAAGGCCCAGCCTACTCATTTAACTGATTCCCTAATCTTGATGCAAAGACAATCAAGAAATGACTGTTGGTATGTTTTTCTAATCTATTATATATACATACATTTTTCCCTTGTGTTTTGCCTTCATCTTAAAATATTTGAACAAATGACATAATCATTTAATCAAATCCGCTGTTACAGTTCTTTTTAAAAAATTCAAAAGTAAAATTAACCTTCAATTTTTATTTTTCAAATCCGCAAAAAAGCCGATGTTTTCAAAGTATCAGTATGGTAAAGTTCATTTACACAGCAATCTACCAAAATCCTCTAATAAGCAGCACTTCCCTAGTTTCACTAGAATAATTTTGGTTGATATTCAAGATTATGACCCTGAGATATGGAAAGACCTGGATATTATTTAAATCTATAAAAGGATTTAATGATGCATGACTTTAGTGTTACATATATTTTATAATATTCACATTTTTTGAAAATGCATGGTATATGTAAGATAAGTAATTCTCAATTACAAAAATTTCCATTCTTAACCATGACAGATAAATTAGAATTTATTGAACCATAAAACAAAATTAAATACCACAGAATTGTTTTTTTAAATAAAGAGGATACATATCACTGAGAGTATTTTGCCTTTATCCTAAAAACTGCATGAAGATCTAAAGAAAAATAAAAATCTGATTTTAACTTCTACGCATTATAAGTCTTTGGGCTTTCAAGCATTTCTTCTTCGAACTATATTAAACCAAACCACACACACACATTGTTTTGTTACTTAATATTGTCATTAAAAGCTTACAAATATTAAACTGAGTGATAAAAGGCTCCACATCTTTTAGTGTGAGCCAGTGGCACATCTTTTTCTCCCTAGTACCCCTAGAAGCACTAAAGAAACTTCTCCCTTTGGGCTGCTGGGAGGGACTCTCCACCCCAATTCTCTTTTCTGCAATGTTATCACGGCCAGCATTTATCAAAAGAACCTTCACATTCAGACCAGGACTTCACAGACGAGGAAAGGAGCACCCGCCTTGGTGAGTCCAGACAGAAATGAGCAATCACTGAGAAACGACGTTATTCCTGTGCCGCTCACATCTATGGGAGTATTAACATAGTGTTAAGAAACCTTTGGAGTCTATGTTAGAAATCAAAACACTACTATTTATATGATTAAACTATATCCCCTATTCCATACCACTGACTCACCAAAGAACATCTGGAACATAATCAGCTCCAAAACTGGAGAACTATATATAAAGACACTGCCCTTAATTTAGAAATTAAGGAAAAATATTGAAAGGCTAAAAAATGCAACACATTACCCATTTCTTTGGTACTTTTTATATCTCTTTGTAGTAAAACAGCTTGGAAGAGAAGGCATCAAGTATTATTCATGGTCGTCTTTATAATTTAGTCACATTCCTTACCTTTCATTAGCTCTGTTTTAATAATACACTTAAAATATCTAATAAATAGTTTGCCTTACCTTTTGCATACACATGTCAGCTATTATGGACAGAGGTATTGTAAGGCTTAGTGCAAGTGTGCCTATCAGTGATGAGGTAAGAAAGCAGCCCCTAAAAAGAAAAAAGAAAATATACATTTCCATATCAAAAAAGTAAAAGAACCAAAGAAAAACAATGATCAGAAACTATCTATCTTACAACATAGGCAAGAGAGATCAGGAGCAAAAATAAAAGCTCAGGATGGACTAAGACATAATGAAAAATAAAGTTACTAAGATCATTCTTACAGTTTATCTTCAAATATTAAAAATCCAATATATAAGTATACAAATTTCAAAAGACTTTATGCTATTTTCTAGATCTGCTTACAGACGTTATTCAACTTTTGATGTATAGCTTATATTTTATTAACATTTTTAATAAAACTGTCAAAAGAGTTGTTATAGTTTTGTGATAATGATACTCAGCTAACAAAGGAAACAGCTATATTAAAATTTCAGGACAATACCTCATAACACAGACTTTAACAAAGTGATAAGCCAACAGGTGGGTCTGTCATTAAAGCAAAAATATCTCACCCTCATTAAAAACTAAAGTAGTCTTTAGATGTGTGCTGCTCTTTTGATTTGGCTTAATATCGGAAAAAAAGAACTTGAGTATTTTTCAGGGATATTTCCTTGTTGTTTTTCATTTTTCTAACAATTGTCCTAACAAAACCTAAGCTCTTCATTTTATTTTCACCTTGAACTATCAATGTTGGTATCAAATTTTGACAGATCAATTGCATATAATTTTATATAGTTGAAGGAAAAAAATGAAGGAAAGCATTATATTGAATAGATATTTGGGTATATAAGAAGAAAATGAATTATAGGCCAAGATAAAACCATAATGTATATAATTAGGACTACAGACCCATGGAAATTATAGGCAAGTAAATTCTAGCTCAGTATATGTTAAGATTAACAATGCTGTCCTACAATAAAAGAGGCTATCTCTTGATAAAGTGTCACTTGAAGTATTCACCAGAGGCTGGACAATTGCTGGACAATTAGTTCTTATTGATGTGGTAAAGAAAACTCAAGCGCTAGTCCACTATTCATGAGCTGATCTGTGAAAAGAGGGTTCAGGGATCAAATATCATTTTTTTAAATTAAAAAATTTTTAAATTAATTAATTTATTTATTGGCCACACTGCAAGACTTGCAGGCGGGATCTTAGTTCCAGGACCAGGAATCAAACCGGGGCCCCCACAGGGAAAGCGCTGAGTCCTAACCACTGGACCACCAGGGAATTCTCTTGTTTTTTTTTTTAATGCAGTATATGTTCTTAGAGATTTATAATGCAAAGTAGAATCACACTGAGTCTGAGATGAAGTATTAAAAACCCTGTTTGACTTATACCAGCTTTTCCCAATTTAGCTGATGGCTGAATACATCTGATTTATTTTTTTAATTAATTAATTTACTTATTTATTTTTTGGCCGAGGCACGCGGCACGCAGGATCTTAGTTCCATAACCAGGGATCGAACCTGTGCCCCCTGCAGTGGAAGCGCAGAGTCCTAACCACCAGACCACCAGGGAATTCCCCATTTGATCTATTATTCATTCAACATGCTCCAGGAAATGCTAAGACAGAGGACTAGGTGGATAATCTCACATCTATACTAGCAGTACAATATATGGAGTTAACAGTGCACTTAAAAAATTTTTTTTCCAATGAACAATGAGTGACAAGTACACATCTTTAATTTCCAAAAAATTCACAACTGCACTTCTAAATCTTTAGTATACTACTCAGCACCTGATTATATATGCTGAAGTTTGTTGTCTATTTATAGTTAAACATACAATAATCTTGCCTTCCTAGAAAGAAATCATCATACACGCAAAGATTATGACTTCCGATTTAACTATTTTTAATGATCTAAAAAGGTATAAAATACATAGATATGCTCCTTATAACTGTTTTGAATTACCAACAACACCTAGAATTGAAGGGATATGAAGTTTGTTTCATTAATGATTAACTTACTGCTTTTGAATTGTAACCATAAGTACTCTTAAATGCTTGAGTGTAGAAGTATATCTGAAAAATAAACTTTTGAGGTCCTGCAAAATCCACCCCAGGTAAGGATAAACATAGCTTTGATCATAATATATGATCTTGAGTGTCCAGTTTAGTCAACAATAAACACTCATATACACAGTTGGAAATATACATTGTGTTCCTTCTGTAGAGAATAACTTTGCAATTCTCTCAAAATCAAAAGTCTACACGTTTGGGGCTTTCCTGGTGGCGCAGTGGTTGAGAGTCTGCCTGCCGATGCAGGGGACACGGGTTTGTGCCCCGGTCCGGGAGGATCCCACGTGCCGCGGAGCGGCTGGGCCTGTGAGCCATGGCCGCTGGGCCTCCGTGTCCGGAGCCTGTGCTGCGCAGCGGGAGAACCCACAACAGTGAAAGGCCTGCGTACCGCAAAAAAAAAAAAGTCTACACGTTTGATTCAGTCTTTTCAGTATTTATCCTATAGAATACTTACATGTATATGCAAAAACATATATGAGGATGTTCAATGCCATATTATTTACAAAGCAGAAGACTACAAACTAAAATGTCTCTCAAGAAGGAACTGGTAAAACACATTATGTTCTATGCATTACGTTACATAATAGATTGGAGCATAACAGATTAGAGTACTACATAGGCTTTAAAAAAATGAATCTAGTGGCTGATATGTAAAGATTTACAAGACAGTAATTTGTGTATAGAATGATATCCATAGTTTGCATGTTAAAAATAAAACAAATTGGAGTGGGGAGGATTAAGAGACTGATAACACACTTCTGTATATACAGACAATTTTGCAGAAGGCTTAGAAGTTAATAGTGGTTGCCTCTGGGGAAAAGAAATGAAAATGTGGGGCAGAAGGGAGATTACCTTTTCATTGTAATCCATTTTGTACACTTTTGTATGGATTACTCTCTTAATTTAAAAAAAGTTAAATACAAAAAGAATAAAAATATTTCAAAACATGTTATTTATTATTTAACTATAAAATTTTCCAAGGGAGCAAACTCAGGAAAGCTCACATAACAGAGAGATTACATATGACACAACTCATATTCATTCAACCCCAAAGCCTACATTAAAATCTGCTGACATAATGAAACTCTAGTGTATATATTTATTAAAAATAACTCTCTCGATAAAGAATGAGAATTTTAGTATTTGTAAATTTGTGGTATAGTCCATGTTCATTATGAGTCTCAATGTAATACGAACCATACTAAACCTTTCTCTTGTCTAATATCCAAAAATTTTTAAAAATTACTTCTTTCAAATATGTAAAAACTCCTTGCTTTGAAATTTTCTAATCTAAGCTAAACTTAGAAAAGTAGGGAATACAAACTTCTGTTAAAATACAGTGAGTGCATAATTGTTTAAAGCATATGGTTCACCGGGTTGAACCCTATGAAACTGCCATCAAAAATGGTTTAAGATCAACAATTCCTTATGGCGCAACTAAGTTCAATCAAAACACTACCAGTAAGCAGTTTCATCTGCCCAGAACCAAGAGTGGAAAGAGGCAAGAGAAATGATAGAACAAAAGAATGAGACATATGGTATATATTAATATATAAAATAAAATATATAATTCTTTTTGGTTAAAAAAAAACGAGCACCTCAAATAATTTGTACAAAATGAGCAGATTTTGATATCAAAGAGTTTTAGATCAGCAAAGGAATTTAATTACACAAATTACTACATACAAAGTAAATCTTTAAGTACTACACGAAAGGGAGTGAGTACAGAGGATATCAAGAAAATAGAGATATTTCCTTAATTGGAGAGGGGAGAGAAATGTAGGCAGAGCATTAAGGAAGACTTGATGGAAAAGGCTATTTTTGTTGCAGTCTTTTGCAAGGGAAAACTAGTCAGTAGTCTTAAATGGTATATAATAAAATACATTTAGGAGTTTAGGTACAATTTGTGTTTCTTTTTAAGTTCGTATTAGATGGAAACAGGAGTAAGTATTAAGCTCTCTATTTGAAGTTTTCTTAAACTCCATATATGATACTGCTGTCAAACTATTTTAAGATTATTATCATATATCAACATAGTTGATATTACAACATATCAAACTACGTTAAAATCTCAAGTTAATCGGAGCTTAGGGTTTATATATCTGCCTCACTCATATGAAAAGTCCTGAGAATAAACAAAACAAAAAAGTCTATGAGCAACCAAACAGACATTCCAAAGTCTCCTGAATAAGCAAAGTCCCCAGATTCTCACTTAGAATTCATGTATTCATACCTGGGATACACATCTCCTAAGTGTGACTGTCCATTAGATAATGATGCCTTTAATTAGCATAACACTCTACTTTCTAAAACATTCTATAAATTCAGATCATTCATATTCATTTATTCGTTCAGCAATATTCACGAGCTCCTTCTATGTGCAAGCCACTACTCTATGCAATGGGTACACAGAAATTAAAAAAACAAAACACAGTTCCTGCTCTAATGGGGTTACTGTATTAAGCTATAAGTGTGTGGGGTGGGAAGGTGCACAGGAGGGGCCATCAGAAGACAGAAGAAATAGAAATGCTTAAACTAGCCAAAAGTCAGTAAACTCATAACTAATAAATCATAGGGTAATAAACAGTACATACCACAACCACAGGAACTCTGAGAGCACTGTTCCAATAAGGCCATTAATGATAATGCACATTAATACTACTTTATTGGGAAACTCAAAGTCCTCAAATCCAGTATAATGAAGTAAAAAGAAACCTGGCCATAAGAGCAGCAGATTAAAGAGACCTACAAAACCTAAACATGTACAGAAGAGAGAAAAGTTAGTAACTGTGATTTATTTCAATTTTCCAAACTTATAACTCTACAATAAGAAAACGTTAGATTTTGCACAAAGGGCTTCAACAGGTTTCCTTAACTGAAATTTGTTACTTTTTTTTTTTTTCCTGTTACTTTTGTTTTTAAGTAAGTCTTATGGAGAGATCAACACAAGAAAAAACTTTATCAAGCAACTGGTGATCACTGAGTCTTCAAGGTTCAACTATCCCACTGCATGGAGCAACTACTGCAGAACAAACCACTTAGAACAATTCAGAAAGAAGGGTTGCTAATCTTAGATTATAATAATGTAGTGTCCTAGAACTTAAAGGAATAACTGGTGCGTGTATGTGTGTGTGTATTCAGCCTAAATTATTAAGAGGAACTAGACGGTTTACTCTCTGATTCGAATCATATTTATGTTTAAAGCACCCGTGCTATGCTAGGAATAATGGAGGAGGGTCCCCTAAAAAGATAAAATTTTTGCTTCCCGCCTTCCCAAGAGCTCATAAGCTAGTCTGTGAGATTACACACATACGCCAATAGCTATTCAAGTATGAACTAAGCATGGACTATGTGTAAAGGAAGGCTATAATATTTAGTGGTTAAGTGTGTGCTCTGCCGTCTGATTGCCCTGGGTTCCAATCCCAGCTCTACCATTCACTAGTACTGTAATCTTTAGGCAAACTTTAGGCAAGATGCTCAACCTCTTATAAACCTCAGTTTTCCAATCTATAAGTGTAAAACAATATTTAATTAGGTTACTAGGAAGATTAGACAAACATAAAATACAACACAGTACATGGCATGGAGTAAATAGTTAATAAAGGCTAGCTATTATTATTATAGAAACGTAAGCTTATATAAGACTACAACATGTGAATGTAAAGAAAAAAATATTATAATCTTATAGTAGTTTTTATTGGACTTTGTATATAGTTTAACACCACAATTCCACTATGAGATCCAGAGGTAACTATAGAGCTTTCCTAAAAGAAAATTAAATTACAGTAGGTATGTATTTTATATCTGCTGCTAAATAATAAACTAGTATTTAGGATGCCTAGTTAAATCTTAATAGGGCTGGAGCACCTACTCTCATCTGCTGCTGAAGACTCACAAGACCTGCCTTCTCTGAAGGACTGTCTTGGACAGCGACCAAGTCTGCCTTTCCCCAGAAGTTCCCACCCCTCCCCACTCCACACCCTGCGCAGCCAAATCCTAATGGCTCTAGGCCAGGACAGCTCTGAGGAGTGCCTAGACACATTACCTGCTCCCACTGTGCTCCCTGCCCAGGGACCTGCAATGAGCTGGGCCACGCCTCAACTGTACCAGAGATCGCGTGGGTCTCTCCCCTTCTCTATTCTGCTCCTCTCACGCCCTTGCCAGTCTTTCCTGCAGAGCACCCCTTCAATGGATCTCCCGCACCAAATCCCCGTCTCATACCCTGCTTCTAGGAAACCCAACTTAAGACACCTAGTGATAAAAATAAAAAGGAACAAAACAACACACGTACAGAAGGCTTGTATAGTATTAAAAAGCTGTTCTAATTAAAACAGCAAAATTTGGCATTATCAAGAACCAAATCTCTTTTCTGTTCCCTGAACTATGAAACCTATGAAAACCCATATTTAGTAACAACTTTTGGATCTAGAGGTAAAAGATCCAAATCACTTCACCTGTTCTCTAGACCCTCCAGAAGGCAGCCACATGCACTTCTGCTCTTCCCTAAAGTGAACACTCCAGCACAATGGATCTACTCACTGTTCCCTGCTATGCTCTGCTCACATCCCAGTGCCGAAAGAACCCTCCACGTCCCAACCCTAACGACTACTTCTCCAATCCTATCTATTCTAAAGCCCATGTCAAATTCATATTGCTTTCCATATCATGGCACATATGAAGATTAACCAAGTTATATGTCTGTTACTACTCTCCAATAAGAGTAAATAAGCAATTTTTCTTGAAAGCTGCCAATCTTAAAAAAGAACACTGTAAAACATTAACATTTTAATGCATTCCAGATGGAATTTTCTATGACTTTAAAATAAGACATCATTAAAATTATCTTCATATTTAAAGTATACTTATTGAATTCTCTACTTGAAAGGAACTTGAGTGATCACCCAGTCTAGCGGCTTTTCAAAGGTTTTATTTTTGTTCATTTTTAGGTGAAGATATACAAACTATTTTTAGCAGAAAAATCATTTCTACAAATTAAATTATAATGCTAAAAAACCAACAAAGCAGAATTGCTCCAGCAGAAGCAGCAAAGGAGTCTGAGAACCAGACTCACACATGCAACGCCACCTCCTTCCAACCTTCCCAGGATCCTCCGTAAATCAGCTACTAACCTAGTCCAATCTTCTCATTTTCAGATGAGTATGAGATAAATGAAGTTATAACAGCTAGAGTCCATGTCTCCTGGTTCCCTGTAAGCTGCACTTTGAATTCTCATCACCATGCTTCTTTATCTATTGATATTCAGATATCTTTTGTAAGATATCTTGTCAATGTGTTCTTCTTTTGCAATCCTAGATATCACAAGTTCTTTACTGAGCTGATTTCAGGCAAAGGAGAATTTATAAATCATATTAGGCATTTACCAAAATTAAGAATTGATGCCAGAAACTATAACTGGATAACTTGAAAATCTATGTCATAAAAGAATCTGAGTCTTAAAGTGTAAATGGAAAACCTTCAAAAGACCTACAAGTTTTAGTAAAAACAAGTACATAGACTGAAACAGTATTATACGTATCATTTTGGGGCAGTTTCCCCAATCTTACACTTCAAAAAAGGCAAAATGTATAATACAACAGGTATACACTCACATACTTATAACAGCATAACCTGTCATATCAGTGAGGAAAATATCTGATTCACAGGCTGAAGACATTAATTTGAAAAAGGTGTTAGAAGGAATTTCTTTACCTCACACTGAGGGAACGAGCGTTTCCTCACAGGTGCACAACTATGCAGAACAAGGTAAGAGAAAAACATTGAGATTGGACTTCATAATCTTTAAAATCTAATGGTTTTAAAGAATCATATGGGGGAGTGGGGAGGAAGACTTCCCTATTCCCTCCAAAAAACAAAAATGAAAACCCTAAGTTAATCATTCAGAGTAAATAGCCTCACAAGTTAAACATAGTCTTACCAAAGAACATTGGAATATCCAATTTATCTTCTCTGTCTACTTTTCTCTTGATCATAACAATATAGACAGCATAGAGCATGGCTCCAACAAGAGACCAAATGGAACCTGTAAAAATCAAGATAATAATTTAAAGCATCTGTTCATTAACTCATTTATCACACACTTATTTAAAATCTGACACAGTCAGCTCCTATTTCAAGAAATTAGTATTCAAATATGAAAAGATACAGTATAACCCACCTTATCCATGGCCTCCAGGAATATAGGAAGGAGTTTAAAGTATAAACAAATAAATGCAAAAACATTCACCTCAATGATCTAACCAATGTTATACATGTTATATTACCAACTTTTTGGTATTTAATTTTGAAATGCATACTTCATATTGTCCCCTACATAAGCAATTATGACACAGCCAACTTAACAATGCTTCCTTCCCTCTCTAAGCTGTTGTTTATATTGTTCTCCCCACTATGTATAATTTTTAATATACATTCTACCACCATTTTCAAGACCCTATTAAAGTCCCACCACTGCCACCAAGCATCCTCTTTCTACTCCACTGAATTTCCATCCTTGTCTTCTATTTTAGATAATGTAATACTTACTATAGTTAAATATAGTGTTATTTTATTCTCTAGGGGCTTCATTTTGTTAATCATATATTATTGATTAAAATCAAAAACTCCTTGACAACTGCAAACACATAATGTATACTTTTTAATGTTCTAAAATATCTAACATAATGTAGGGCTCACAGTACCTGCATAATAAATATGGATTCTCTTTAATATATTAACTCGCAAGAACATTTAAGTAAGCCTTTAAAAACAGCTATATAAGGCTTCCCTGGTGGCGCAGTGGTTGAGAGTCTGCCTGCCGAGGCAGGGGACACGGGTTCGTGCCCCGGTCCGGGAAGATCCCACATGCCGCGGAGCGGCTGGGCCCATGAGCCATGGCCGCTGAGCCTGCGTGTCCGGAGCCTGTGCTCCGCAACGGGAGAGGCCACAGCAGTGAGAGGCCCGCGTACCGCAAAAAAACAAAACAAACAAACAATAGAAACAGCTGTTAAAGGTGCTATCTGCCAGGTGACCATATTCAATACTTTAATCAATTATCCAAAAGTCCAGTGTTTCATTAAATCTATTTATTATTACTATTACTACTAAACTATTTTTAAAAAGCAAAGGGAAAGCCTGTCAACAAAATCTCTCACACACACACAACAAATATATATATTGTTTTACACATACAGATCTGCTCTGGGTGAGAAAGAGGTAAGGCAGTTCAAGACACAGCTCCCTGGGCAGTAACCAGGAATAGTTTAGAAAGCACTGTTGTATTTAATAAACTTCAAATGTCTAAAGAAAGTATCCAGAAGGAGGGACTTCCCTGGTGGTCCAGCAGTTAAGACTCCACGCTCCCAATGCAGGGGGCCCAGGTTCAATACCTGGTCAGGGAGCTAGATCCTGCATGCTGCAACTAAAGATCCCACATGCCACAACTAAAGATTCCACATGCCGCAACTAAGATCCTGCATGCTTCAACTAATAGCCAGCGCAGCCAAGTAAATAAATAAATGAATATTTTTAAAAATAAATAAAAAATAAAGAAAGTATCCAGAAGGAAACCAGTTAAGCTAGATTTTGGTTACCCTTCTTTTGTTAAATCTAAACAATGGATCAAAACCGACGTGTTTACTGTAGTAGTAACTGTTTCAGGCAAGAATCAAAAGTGAATGACAAAATTAGCAGGCAGGTACAAGCATGATGGATAGGATATATGTATAGCCTCAGTATCTCTTACAAGATGATTATGACTTACAAAGGGAAAAATCAGTAACCACACTGGAGCAACCTGACACACCACTTTAAAATTAATGTCACCAGTAATGGGACAAATCAACATCATATGCCTTCTGATATGATATACTTATCAGGACACAATATCACTTCCATGGTATTCTTGCCAAAAATGCACAACATAAATTTAACCATAAGGAAATATCAGACAAACTCAGATTGAAGGACATTCTACGAAACAAGTGTACAGTATCCTCCAAAAATATTAAAGTTATGAAAGACAAGAAAAGACTGAGGGATAGTTCCAGAGTAAAGAAAACTAAGGAAACATGACAACTAAATGCAACAAATGATGTTGGACCAGGAAAAGAACATTAGTGGAAAAAATGGTGAAATCTGAAAAGGATCTACAGACTAAATAAAAATTATTGTAATCACTGTTAATTCCTGATTTTTAAACCTGTACTGTAGTTATGTACATTGTAAATAGTTAAGAGAATCGGGGGGAGTGCTATATGAGAGTTCTGTGAAATATTTTTTAATTTTTTTACATTATTTCCAAAGGAAAAGTTAAAGAAAAAAAGGCCTTGTTAGTGCTCACCCTGTGTGTGTGTGTGTGTGTGTGTGTGTGTGTGTGTGTGCACGCATGTGTGTGGACATGCACATGCATGATGACATGCACAGAACTTTTCTTGTATACTCTAACAGAAAGAATGCAGAATCAGATACTTACCTATTGGGTCTCTTCCAGCAGATTTTTCAGACTCTGACAGGTTTACCAGCACAACACCTCCGATGCTATGAGAATAACAGTCATTACTGACAAGTAAAATAATAAATTCCTTCAAAAGACTAACCTCAAAGATCAAAATTATTTACAAGTAATAAAGACTAATCTCAACTTTGGGTAAAACTATCAAAGAATTAATGATTTAGTTAATAATATCTAACAATATTATCAGTATAGTATAAGTGCTATACTTATATTAACTCATTTAATCCACATAAAATGCCCAATATTACCTTATAAGGAAGGGATTATTATTATTATCATTCCCATTGTACACATGAGAAAATTATACATAACGCACAAAGAAATGAAGTAACTTGACCAAAATCACACAGCTGGGATTGAAACGCAGGCAGTCTACTTCCAGAGTTCAGTGTTCTTACCTGCTATGCTATCTTCTGCCTTTCAATTAGGAAAAAATTAACCAACTTGTCATTCCTCTTCCAATCTTTTTTGGCAATGTACAAATATCAAAACCCATATAAACCTAGCAATGGCACTAACTCTCACTGGTAAAACCAAAATTAATGGTAAAACTATCCTTAAATATTTAAATAATTAAATTAATCCCATTATTTTAATGTAAAAATAAGACCAAATTAAGGATGTAGAGAAATCAAGAGGTTATTCCTTCATTCAACTGTTGCTTATTGAGCTAAACTTCAGGTTAAGCAATGAACAAGAGAGATGTGGTTCCTGTCCTCATGCAGCCTTATACTGTCTTTCTATTTCTATGTATCTTTCTACTTTTATTAAGACAATGAAAAGTTAGAAATAGGCATGAATTTTGAACAAAGTTGGATAAACCTCATCACTTCCCTATGACAAATATACTGTATTTCCCTAATGCAAAAATATGTTTGGCTAAAACATGGGCCAATCATGCAAAAAGAATAAATTCCTAGCGTCCATAGTCTAAATGGTAAACTACCATGGTCAAGTTACCCTTATATCTAAAAGAGAGAAACACCACTTATGTGACTGCCAAGTGCCAGTCTCTACGATAATCACTTTCTATATACATCCCTCCAAACTTTAAAACAAGACTGCAAAGTAGTAGATGATATTATCATCATTTTGTCATCTAGGAAATCCTCTCAGAGAGTTTAGGGCAAGTGCCCAGGGGCAAAAAGCAGAGCTCTGATTCAAACCCAGCTCTGACAGTTCAGAAACACTAATCTTTCTGGTAAATTATTCTGCTACCTTCTCTGATTTCTAATTTTCTCTCACAAAAACAACAGCTTCATCAAACCAACATGTCTTTTTTGAGTATTGACTGTGAGCAAAGCTTTATGCTAGGCCTTTGATGACACACAGAAGTAGAAAACAAGGTTCTGACCTTCAAGGGTTTATAATCTCGTAGGGATACAAAGTTAAATAAAGTAAAAGATTTAAGTTAGTCATTAATGATACTTATGTATTGTGTTACAAACAGTAATACAAAATTGCCAGATAATTTATACAGAAATAATTGAAAGATTGAGGCTGAGACAATCAGAGAAGACTGCAGGTTAGATTTCTAGAAGTGGGAGAAGTGAAAACTAAAAACTAAACAAAAAGGGGAACTTGTTTTAGGAAAAGGAAACAGAAACTTGGGAGCTTATGAGGATTAACATGCAGTTAAACGTGAATGTCAGTACAATACTTAGCAGTCCACAGTCGCATGAACGGGAACCAAAGCTGCTCTGGGGTCCTCCCTCCAGTTACCCTCCCCAGGAAGGTTTCAAAAACTAGCCAAGGATGTAATGCAGAGCTGAGTAGCATAATGTCCCCTTAAAACCTTTTATCCTCATCTATCTTTGCCTATACAGTATATTATAATATAAACTATCGTCTATCATTACCAGAAATGCTTTAAACATTGCATTTTTAAGCAGAATAAACTAGCTATTACACTATATTCTTACCTTAAAATTACAGCTAATAGTTTAGAAAGAGTAAATCTATCTCCACTGTTACTTGGAAACATTGCAGCAAGGATTAAGGTAAAAAGTCCTATGGAGAGAAAAGGATAAAAAAAAAGATACATTAGCTTAAATACTGATTACCAACTTGACTGTTTAAATAAGTTAATTAGACACCTAACTTTTAAACTAATTTTTGTCATTTTTAAATGACTAAGAATAAGACTGCAGTTACCTAGGCTGAAATGTTCAGAGATCACACATAAAAACAGCCTCCAAATGAAACCATGTTTATTTCAACAGTACAGATCAAGTACAGTCCTATTTATTTTAAAACTAATAAGAGAGTTAAACTGAGCATTCAGAGTAACATTCTGACCTCATCATAATCAAGCATGTGAACTAAAGTTATTTTTACAGCTTCAAAAATACTTTTTTTATCTTCCAGATTTGGAAGGTGATTCAATTTTAAAAATAAAACACCTTTCATAGGGCAAATTATAGTTATGAAATAAGCAATTACATTTAGCCAAAGGGTTGAAAAAAAGATCTTTAGAAAGAATATGTGAAAGGAAAGATAGCTACAATACAGAGTCAGCCTATAAAACTTTAATATATTGTTGTATAAAAAATACTGTAAAGTATTGGAAGGAATATAAATAGCACAAGGCTATGGCACAAAATTTAAAGATTAAATAGTAGTTATACCAATATACATTAGAAAGAATGAAATAATTTAAAACAAGATAAAAATATATGTATATGTACACATATATATCAGAAATAGGTCTTGAGTTATAATACAGATTTTGAAGACAAATTTCTTACCAGAAGTTGAGGACAAAATATTAACTATAGCAACTTTTGTGTCTGAAAGTGCTTCTTGATATGACAAATTTGCCAAAAACCACTAAAGAAATAGAAAATAAAGTGAAACCTAATAAATGACTTTTTATATTTGTCATTATAATTTATAGTCCCCTCCTTTTTTTCTCCCTCTAAATACTGCTATCATAAGTTTTAAAATCTGCTTTGTACTGAAAAGTCACAGGCCCAAAAAGAAGACAAACATTTATATCAGACCTAATATCTTTGCTATCCAATTTCCCTTAAGAAATTAACAACAGTTGGTTAAAAATTAGCACTTGTCAGGCTTTTTTAAAAATTAGGGTAAATTTAATATCAAATCAACATTGAAATTTGCTTTATCCAAGCACTGATAGTACTCTATTAAGTTTATCTAAATCAAATTTAGGTTGGGGGGAATTCTCAAACATTAAAATACGTACAGATGAATATAACATGATGAGAAATCGATTGAACAAGGTGATGCCTAAGGGGATGGATGGAACTAGCCAGATCGATAGACAAAAGGTTATACTCACTTTGGAAATTTTTAAATGTCCAAGAAATTGTGAATTTACTGGCTAACTGTGATTGTTTCTCTGATTCTCAGTTTTGAGACATAATATAAAGAGGTCTCATAACTTTGAATATAATGAAGGAAGTTTTCCAGCTATGAGGATTTTTTTTTTCTTTTTTCCCTTTTGCTTGTCTAGGCTAGGTTATTCTTATATTCCCAACCCTGTGCCTACTTTGATTTACAGAATAAGAAATAGGACCTCTTTTGATGTAGCCTGGTGTGTGTGTGTGTGTGTGCGTGTGTGTGTGTGTGCGCGTGCGTGCATCCAAAGTTCATTTATTTTTACTGCTATCAGATAATCTAATACAGTTTACCACAACTCATCCATTTTTCTGTTGATGAACACTTTTTGACTATTTCAAACAATGTTACCAAGAATATTCTAGCATATGCCGCCTGGGGCATATGTGCATGAGTGCCCCTAATGTAGTATATACTAAGAAGCAGATTGCTGGGTCAAAGTAAATTAACTGCTTGTCTAACTGTTTTCTGTTACTTAAACAGACTGACTGGATAATCATATTCTACTGGAGAATGACTTGTCTCTATTAAGGGAGGGACATCTCTTGATATCTCTCAGAACTTGTAGTTAAGTGAGAAGTACAGTTATTAGCATTTATATTTCAAAGAAGCAGTAGAGACACATGATCTTAGAGCTAGATCTTACTGCTAGGAGGCAGCAGATGGCTGAGTGTCTAGAAGTCTTCATTCAGTATACACTGTACTCAAAGCTAAAGCCAGACTCTGATTCCATCTGTAGTCCTTTGACTTCCTAATTTCACTTGACTATCTAAATAAGAAAATGAGGTTAGCAACTGGTAAGATGGGCAATATAAAATATATATGACAATAGGGGCCACAATCTGCTTGCAGTTGAAGTGCTAAAAAAGAAGCAGAGGGCTTCCCTGGTGGCGCAGTGGTTGAGAGTCCATCTGCCGATGCAGGGGACACGGGTTTGTGCCCCGGTCCGGGAAGATCCCACATGCCGCGGAGCGGCTGGGCCCGTGAGCCATGGCCGCTGGGCCTGTGCATCCGGAGCCTGTGCTCCGCAACGGGAGAGGCCACAACAGTGACGGGCCCGCGTACCGAAAAAAAAAAGCAGCAGAAGATTCTGCCCTTAATTATCTTTTGGAGATTCTCTACAAGAATAGGCCATGCTTGTGGGGTGATAATTAGCTTTCTTGACCCACTTTCCTTACCACTTTAATACTTAAATACTGTGCTCATTTTCCAAACAATCTTACTGGTCTCTGCTAATGTGAGATAAAGAAATAAAAACAGACAACTTAGATTGCAGGAATTCAAAGAGTATAACTACTCATCATTAGCTATGAACTCTTTCCAGAAAGATCTTCCCATTCTCCAGCTCTCCCCAAACTCCATTCTTTGGCTTTCAAACCCAAGGCAGCCTCATCACAAAAGAAGACCATCTCAACTGCCCTCTGGTAAAAATTATCTTTACAATGTTTCCTTTCATTATTCCAGAGTTGAGGACAACCACTTACTAATAATTAAGCTGTCACAAATAATTTATATAGTATTTCATTATTTCATGAGTGATAATTCATTTTAAAATTAGCATAAAAGCCTGTATGACCTAAATTACATCTTACAGAAAAAATTAAAACACCATAAGTCCTAACGAGACAAGAATTAAAGGACTGGCAAATACAGTAATCATTAACTCCTTTTGACCTACAATGTACTATACATTAGCCACTAGCCACATGTGACTACTAAGCAAATGAAATATGGCTACATTGAATTGAAATGTTTAGCAATTGAAATAAAAACTGAAATTGAAATGAAACACAAAAAGAAATTGAAATGAAATAGAAATTGAAATGCTTAAAAATTGAAATGTTTAGAAGATTTTAGTACAAAGAATGTAAACTATCTCATCAATAATTTTTATAATGATAATATTTTGAAGTGTTTTACATATAGTGGGTTAAATAAAAATATAGTATTAAGGGACTTCCCTGGTGGCACAGTAGTTAAGAATCTGCCTGCTAATACAGGGGACATGGGTTCTAGCCCTGGTCTGGGAAGATCCCACATGCCCCGGATCAACTAACCCGTGTGCCACAACTACTGAGTCGGCGCTCTAGAGCCCGCGAGACACAACTACTGAGCCTGCATGCCAGAACTACTGAAGCCCACGTGCCTAGAGCCCGTGCTCCGCAACAGGAGAAGCCACCACAATGAGAAGCTCCGCACTGCAACGAAGAGTAACCCCCACTCGCCGCAACTAGAGAAAGCCTGCGCGTAGCAACGAAGACCCAACACAACCAAATAAATTAATCAAAAAATATATATATATATATAGTATTAAAAGTAACTTGTTTCTCTCTCTTTTTTTTAATGTGGCTACTAGAAAATTTAAAAATACCTATGTGACCTGCATTTGCACATTATATTTCTATTGAACAGCATTGCTCTAGAGCTCATCCAAGCTTATCACTCTATTAAGTCAGGTTTCCAAAAAGACCTGGACTATATTACTCTGACTTTCTACAGAAATGCCTTTACTTAAGATTAACACAGCTCCCCTCCCTGCTCTTATAACTTACTTAAGGTTGATTTTTCAAAAAAGACTATTAAAGGTGGAAGCAACGTAAGTGTACATCAATGGATGAATGGATAAACAAAATGTGGTATATACACACAGTGGAATATTACATAGCCTTAAAAAGGAAAAATATTCTGACACATGCTACAAAGATGAACCTTAAAGACACTGTGCTAAGTGAAATAAGCCAGTCACCAAAGGAAAAATACTGTATAATTCCATTCATATGAGGTGCACAGAGCAGTCAAATTCACAGAGACAGAAAGTAGAACGGTGGCTGTCAAGAGCTAGGGAGGTGGGAAAGAGAAGTTGTCATTTAATGGGTATAGTTTTAGTTTTGCAAGATGAAAAAGTTCTGATAGACAGTGGTGATGGTTGCAAAACAGTGTGAATGTATTTAATGCCAATGAACTGTACACTTAAAAACAGTCAAAACAGTAAGTTTTATGGTAGGTATATTTTACCACAATTTTTCTAAAAGGCTGTTATCTGTACGTATCTACCTGTAAATCTGCTATACGGAATAGTGCCTTTCTACATAAGAACCTATGAAATATATTCTCTCAGTTTTGAGTTAGGAAAAGTTTATTTTATCAATAGATGACAAACTGTGTAACTCAGGAAGTTTTCCTTTTTTCCTTTTGCCCATTTGTCTAGAGATGAATTGTGTGCTTTCTTTCTTTCTTTCAATGGAAGTTCCTGATATAATCAACCCATTCCACAGCCAGTTTGCACCCTACACAGACATTATCTGTTTAGTCTGGCTCTTATCCACCGTTCCTTTTTAAACTTTTACTTTATAGATCCTTTTATCGTGTTTCCCCTCAAGTCTCCTTTAAAAATTAGGAGATATAATTAATAAATCTTAGTCTTGCCTTATTTAAAACAAGCAAACTGAAATCACAATAGCATAATCCAAATATATGAGCCTTTAAATTAACTTTATTACATATGTAATTATCATATTACAACTCCCAAAGATTCTTTTATTTGTACTCCTGAATATATTAATCAAGGTATCACTAAAACAGAGGTTATTCAGTTAGAGGATGGTGAAAAATTGGCTATGCAGTAAATATGAGAGGCAAAACTGTAAAGTAAAAAAATCTTATAATCAGGCTAATAATATTGACATTAGCATTGTATCACCTAGTGGTTTAAAATGCTCAGTATAAATTTGAACCTTAAAGGCCCATACTAAACCACCTTGGAATAGTCTACTTCCAATGATACATATAGAAAAGAGCACTGAAATTCATTTTTTTAATTGTAAATCAGAGTTTACTAACTCAGACAAGTTATCTAATCCCAGATTAGCCCAAAATAATATTTTATTTGCTATATGAATATTTTATTGAAACATTAAGCATATTTTTGTTTCTATATTAAAATAATTAAGAAGCCATAAACAAAATTATAAGAAACAATGAAAAAATGTTTACTATGAGTACTTATAAAATATTTGACCACATTTATATGAATTTAAAATAAAACCTCAAAAGGACTTATTTGAAGAAATTAATGCAATCAATGCAAACTCTTATCTGGACATTTACTAGTGCTTGTATATATCATAGTGTGAAATAACTCTATTCGTTATTCTGACCATAAGGCAATGTCAAATTCTAAATATACATGAGTGGTTGTAGTGTTTAGTATTTATTGAATTCTTTTACGTATGCCTAGTATTTATTACTTTTAACACTCTAATTTCCCTATGATAGCAGATAACAGAGTTTAAAGTCATGACTAAAGCAACCTAATAGTCTTAAACTTTAATACTATATTGTTGGTATGTCTACTGTCTTAAAAGTCAAATTCCAAACATATAACAAAGAGAAGACTTACCACAAAGCAAAAAAAAAAGCTAATTTTTGCTACTTGAGTTGCAGTTAGTTTCCCCACAGTTTTGAGTAAGGATTCTTGTTCTTTCACGGTAGGATATGACATGCGAGACAACTTAGCTTCCAATGCATGGCTTGATGGAAGCTGTCGAATCTCCATGATATTACTAAACCTTACACGAGACTTTTTGGGAGCTTGAAAGGAAAAGTAAAGTATAAAATCATTAAATGTTTCCCCTCGCATCCAAAAAATGTCACAAGTTTTAATTTACTTATAAATGCATATTATTTAACCCATCTATAATCATATTTGAACAGTCAAAAAAAACAGTTAAATTATTACATGGGACAGCTCTGCTCATTCAAAAGAGTTGGTGGGAAAAATGTTTCCATCTATAAAAAATTTTGAAGGTTTTAAAATGAGACCAATATTCAACAAAGTTTCAAACAACTGCCTGGTTCAGGATTATAGTATGATTATTATTTTAGCATTTACAGTAAAAGTTTATTTGGATTTTTCCTCATAGATATCCAATTTATGAGAATTATTTTCCTGGTCAAGCACACAGAACATTCTTCTGTAGTTCCATTCCTTGAAAGAGAATATCATGGATGAATACTGTGCGTTACATTGAAGCTGGCATTCTTTACCATGTTCAAAGAACCAGCAAAACTCCTGTAATTTGCTATCAAGGTCTTTGATGGCCTGGTTGAAGAGGATACTGTTCATTAATAAATATATCTATATATACATAATAACACCATAGAGATTTCTGGTATTTGGAAGTTATTTCCATTGAATTAATAAAAACGTCCAGTCAACTGGACAACTACAGGCTGAGCCAACACCACATGGAACAGAAGAACAGCCAGGTGATCCAAGGCAACCCACAGAACCACTAAGTTTTGGGATGGCTTAAATGAAGCTAAAACTTCCACCCACTTCTAAGTTTTGCTTACATTTTTCAGTATCAGTGTTTGTGTTCTCAGGTTTTTCACTTGGAAGATCATGAAATTTCACAGGAACATAAAGAGGTTCACTCTGGAATGCAGCAAAAACAGGAACAAATATAAACAAGTATAATAGCTGATATACTGGCTAAATTTAAGTGGATGGTATATAGACACAGATACCACCCAAAACAGGACTGTTCACCACCATGTTTATACAGCATAATTTTCCCAAAATGCATTTTCAAGACTTATATAGGAAACTCAAATGATCCACCCAGGTACAATGACAGAAAGAATCAATTTAAAGCTTAGAAATGTAATCACACAGCACTGGCACATTATGATATTTAATTTTTAAATGTCATAAAAACAGACCTCTCTCAGCTAACAGATTATCTGCCATTCCTTTTCATTCATTCTTTTAACATATACATATTGAGCTCCTACTATGTCAGGTGCTGTTCTAGGTCCTAGGGATATAAGAGCGAATAGAGACAAAGTCTCTGTCCTCAGTGATATAAAATAATCTAGTGGTAGACAACAGAATTAAAGCCAGGTTTGTCTAACCATGCTCTAAAAGTCTACATTTTTAAGTGGTTCTAAATCCCCCAAATGTTTTTGTAAATGTTCTTCAGATGATCTGTATTTAAGGCATAATTCTGTTAATTTAAGAAACAAGGCTGTTTCTTAAATTAACATAAAGTATTTTTTATTTCTTTAATTTATCTCTAACTCCTGATACAGACTCTGCCAATGAAAAATATTCAGTAAATGAAGAGACAATAGGATTTGGAAATAGATGGAGTCTCATTGTTGCATTGAACTTTTTCATCATAGCATTTGGCCTAGAATAATTTGACATGTCCATTTTACAGATAATAGAAAAAAATAGTAGAAGAGTAGGCTGCCATCTCAACTCTGTCTTCTACACTGATAGAGACAACTGATATTAGTCTTGTTTTTGTTTTTTTCTGTTTTTTGTTTGTTTGTTTTTTTGGCCGCACAGCGAGGCTTGCAGGATCTTAGTCCCCCAACCAGGGATCAAACCCGCGCTCTCTGTAGTGAAAGCGCAGAGTCCTAACCACTGAACCACCAGGGAATTAGTCTTGTTGATCCTTAGGATCCCAGAGAAAAGAAATGAAATTTTTTCTAGGCTTCACAAACCATTCACAGCACCTGGTAAGCTACCTTGCAAGCAACTGTAGTTCTAAAAGTCAGAGAAACAAAAAACTGTACTGTCAGTAAGGTCACCAAGCTAGTGCTTCATAAATTGGTTATTAAATTTTAGAGTTGACTTTAAAATTTTTCCCAGATAGAATGCCACATTTGGAATAATATATTTTAAAGAGACGCCTTAGTAATGGTGTAAAAAGAATAGATTTTTACATATTCTCTCTCCAACAAGATAATAAATGCTTAAATAGAGCGACTGATAATAATTCCTTCATATGCTTGCTTATTATCTATCTCCCTCCCTTCCCCGAACACACACTCTCACACACTAGAACATAAGCTGTATTTTGAGAGTCTAGAACAAGTGTTTAACATACATTAAGTGCTCTTAAAAATTTGTGAAATGAATAAGCAAACTGCTTATAGAGTCTCAGTGTCAAGTAAATGTATTTGTTTCTAAGTGGTAATAATATAATAACAAACATGAAGTGACAAAGTTGGTAAGAAACAAAGGACAAAGGACTTCCTTTACTATTTTCAGTCCTTAACTAATTTCCTATTCCCTTCTCTCCCCAGATGTGGCTGAATTGCTTACTTTTAGGTCTCAGGTATCTCTAAGAAAGTACCAAATTACAACTCTCATGGAGAGCAGCCAACATTGAGATATATTTTTATTTTAATATAGCTGTGGTGCTATCAACGCTATTTCAGTCCTTCCCGCCATGGTCAACTCCACCCGCTCTCTTCCTGAGGAGAAAAGAAACACTTACCAAAGAACTATTCATAGTTGTATCTGTTGTACAAGCAGCAAAGTAACCTTCAGCATCTGCAAACTACAAATAATGAGACATGAAATTCAATTAACCTCATGAAATAAAGTAGAACTAATGTGAGTCACAGCTCAAAGGAACAAAACCAAAAATCCAGAGCAGACCTATAAGGGTATAATCATTATTTTTTTTTTAAAGACACCAATTGTACTTGAACATTTGTTACTTTTTTTAAAAATTAATTAATTTATTTATTTATTTTGGGCTGTGTTGGGTCTTCGTTTCTGTGCGAGGGCTTTCTCTAGTTGTGGCAAGCAGGGGCCACTCTTCATCGTGGTGCGCAGGCCCCTCACTATCGCAGCCTTTGTTGTAGAGCACAGGCTCCAGACACACACGCTCAGTAGTTGTGGCTCACGGGCCCAGCCGCTCCGCGGCATGTGGGATCCTCCCAGACCAGGGCTTGAACCCACGTCCCCTGCACTAGCAGGCAGACTCTCAACCACTGCGCCACCAGGGAAGCCCTATAATCATTATTAATAATAACAGCAGCTAATGCCAAGTACTCAACCATGTAAGGTGAGTATTATCATCTTTATTTTATTGATGAAGAAATTGAGGATAAGAAATTTCATCTAAGTAACAGAACTAGGATTAAAGCCCAGTTTAGTCTAACTCTGAACTTAAGCCCTTTTCACAGTATTATAATAACATTTCAGATCACCAGGTAGAGGATGGGTGGGTTAGTGAAGAAGACAAATAACATCTTAGCATTATCATGATAACAGTGTTAACCTCAATAATCCCCTAAATGGATTCAGACACTGGACCACTTTGAGAACCACTGTGCTAGTGCTGTAAAAGTATGCTTTTATTCACACCCACAACTACCCTATCATTTATCCCTGCTTAAAGTTTGAAGAGGTTAAATAACTTGCTAAAGATCACACAATCAGCAAGTGACAGAACAAGATTCAAACACCAGAAGCCCATGCCCTTAAAAAACCCTTATAAATCAGTAAGAAAGAGTCAATGTAGAAAAATGGACAAGATATGGACAACTCACAAGAGAATTCTACTGTGCAACAAATATATGAAAAACTAACCAAAAACACACAGATTAAACAAGATACCACTGTCTACCTATCATATTGGCAAAGCATTAGGGTTTTGCTAACAGTTCAATCTCATGCACTGCTAACAGACATGAATCAGGTGCAATTACTGTAGATGATAATTTAGCAAAAGGAATCAAAAGCTATATAATGACATTACTGTTTTATCCAGCAATTATACTTTTAGGAATTTATCCTAAGTAAATAACTACAGATGTGTACAAAGACATTCCTATTGAATTACAACAAAAGAGAAAGTGAAGGGACTTCCCTGGTGGCGTAGTGGTTAAGAATCCGCCTGCCAATGCAGGGGACACGGGTTCAAGCCCTGGTCCGGGAAGATCCCACATGCCGTGGAGCAACGAAGCCCGTGTGCCACAACTACTGAGCGTGTGCTCTAGAGCCCGTAAGTCACAACTACTGAGCCTGTATGCCACAACTACTGAAGCCCACGTACCTAGAGCCTGTGCTCCACAACAAGAGAAGCCACCGCAATGAGAAGCCCGTGCACTGCAATGAAGAGTAGACCCCGCTCGCTGCAACTAGAGAAAGCCTGCGTGCAGCAACAAAGACCCAACGCATCCAAAAATAAAAATAAATAAATTTATTTAAAAAATAATTGGGGAAAAGAAAAAAATGGTTAAAATGGTAAATTTGATGTTATGTGTATTTTACCACAATTTTAAAAAGAGAGAGAAGGATAGAGAATTAAAAAAGAAAAAAAAAAGGAAAAGGATTAATGTAAAAAAGAGTTTTATGGGCTTCCCTGGTGGTAGCACAGTGGTTAGGAATCCACCTGCCAATGCAGGGGACACAGGTTAGAGCCCTGATCTGGGAAGATCCCACATGCTGCAGAGCAACTAAGCCCATGCGCCACAACTACTAAGCCTGCGTTCTAGAGCCTGCAAGCCACAACTACTGAGCCCGCATACCACAACTACTGAAGCCCGTGTGCCTAGAGCCCATGCTCCTCAACAAGAACAAGAGAAGCCACCGCAATGAGAAGCCCGCGCACTGCAACAAAGAGGAGCCCCCGCTCACCGCAACTAGAGAAAGCCCGCGCGCAGCAACGAAGACCCAATGCAGGCAAAAATAAATAAATGTGTAAAAAATTTAAAAAAAAAGAGTTTTATATTCTTTATTATCAAAAATTCAGTTTCTACTACACGGAAGATACATTACTACATAAACTGCCATTTCTTTCAACACTTAAAAACAAGCATTTTATGTGACATTAATGATGGAATATAATTTGATTAGCTAAACATCTGAAATATGCCCTGAAATATGTTATTTTCATTTTAACATATAAACTTTGAATTAGTTTGCTTCTACAATCAACTTTACAACTAATTAGATGATATTTATTTGATCTGCAAATGACCATAGACTCTAGATATTCTTCTTATCCTTTATCTTCCATCAACTTCTCCACATTAATTGATTCGGACTAGTTAAGTAAGTCTTAACAACTCAGAGCGTGTCATGAGGTAAGGGAAAGAAAGTGATTATGTTCCTCTGACTTCTCACAAAACATTCTGATGTCAAGCTGATTAGAAGAGTAAATTTAAAAGTATGGACAAAAGCAAGTTTTTCTTATATCATGCTATCTTCACTCATTTAAAGAACAAGTTAAAATCTGTTTTTCAAGAAACTAATAGTTTGAAAAAATTTACCCCCACTCCAACAAACACTTAAAATTTTAAACTTACAAAAGCAGCATGCTTTCCTCGAAATCCTCTTGTACACTGTTGTCTCCACGGCTTCCAAATTATAAAGCCCAAAAGGTACAGAACAAACATAGATGTTTTTGCAAAGGTGCTGAAGAATGGTTTGTTGTACTGAGTAAAAACATACTGTGGAGGAAAAAGTTACAGAAACTATGAGACAAACCTTATTACTCATTTCCAATAAAATACAGTTATTACATGATTTTTAACTCTAGAAGTTCATTTGGAAGGGAAAGATCAAAAGGGATTATAAAAATAACTTGAATTCATTTCTGAATATTGTATTTGCCTTGCATACAAAGGATAATATTTCCAAAACAAAGCAGCAACAACTTGCAAAACAACTTTTGTTCAATATTCACTGAAAACCTACTATGCAACAGTATCTATACTAGCAGCTAAGGAAAAATAAGACAGGATTTCCTGAGAGGAGATCTATAGATACAGATACAGATTAATAGACATAAATATAGATATGAAGAATACACAGTGTAATGTGCTAATACCATGATAGGGGGATACAGGGTACCATGGGAGTACCAAAGAAAGACAGAGCATTTTGAACGTTACAGAAGTTTCCCAAAAGAAGCTATTCTTGATCTGTACCTGAAGGCCCAAACAGAGGAAATAGCATAAAGGGAGGCAATGAAACAGTATGGGGTATGAAGAAAACTGCATGAAGTTTAATGTTATTAGGAAGTTATACAACAACCTGTAATCATTGTTTTTTTCTGTTTGATTTTTAAAAATTGAACTATAGTTGATTTACAGTGTTGTGTTACTTTCAGGTGTACAGCCAAGTGATTCAGTTTTTTATGTATATATATATATATATATATATATATATTCTTTTTCAGATTCTTTTCCATTATAAGTTATTACAAAATATTGAATATAGTTCCCTGTGCTATATAGTAGATCCTTGTAATCCTCATTTAAATTGAAAATATCAGAATGAACTCATAATTTTTGTTTCCAAAAAAACCTAGTTATGTGCATTGAAAAGGCCTAGAAAAAAATGATAACCCAGAGAGGGCAGACAGCAGAAGGAAGAAGAACTATAATTCTGCAGCCTGTGGAAGGAAAACTACATTCACAGAAAGACAGACAAAATGGAAAGGCAGAGAACTTTGTACCAGATGAAGGAGCAAGATAAAACCCCACAAAAACAACTAAATGACGTGGAGATAGGCAACCTTCCAGAAAAAGAATTCAGAATAATGACAGTGGAGATGATCCAGGACCTCGGAAAAAGAATGGAGGCAAAGATTGAGAAGATGCAAGAAATGTTTAACAAAGACCTAAGAGAATTAAAGAACAAACAGAGATGAACAATACAATAACTGAAATGAAAACTGCACTAGAAGGAATCGATAGCAGAATAAATGAGGCAGAAGAACGGATAAGTGACCTGGAAGACAGAATGATGGAATTCACTGCTGTGGAACAGAATAAAGAAAAAAGAATAAAAAGAAATGAAGACAGCCTTAAGAGACCTCTGGGACAACATTAAACACAACAACATTCGCATTATAGGGGTCCCAGAAGGAGAAGAGAGAGCGAAAGGACCCGAGAAAATATTTAAAGAGATTATAGTCGAAAACTTCCCTAACATGGGAAAGGAAATAGAAGCCAGAAGGGAGTGGCATGATACACTTAAACTGATGAAAGGGAAGAACCTACAACCAAGATTACTCCACCTGGCAAGGATCTCATTCAGATTTGATGGAGAGATCAAAAGCTTTACAGACAAGCAAAAGCTAAGAGAATTCAGCACCACGAAACCAGCTCTACAACAAGTGCTAAAGGAACTTCTCTAAGTGGGAAACACAAAAGAAGAAAAGGACCTACAAAAACAAACCCAAAACAATTAAGAAAATGGTCATAGGAACATACATATCGATAATTACCTTAAATGTGAATGGATTAAATGCTCCAACCAAAAGACACAGGCTTGCTGAATGGATACAAAAACAAGACCCATATATATGCTGTCTACAAGAGACCCACTTCAGACCTAGGGACACATACATACTGAAAGTGAGGGGATGGAAAAAGATATTCCATGTAAATGGAAATCAAAAGAAAGCTGGAGTAGCAATACTCATATCAGATAAAATAGACTTTAAAATAAAGAATGTTACAAGAGATAAGGAAGGAAGTACATAATGATCAAGGGATCGATCCAAGAAAAAGATATAACAATTATAGATACATATGTACCCACCAAAGGAGCAACACAATACATAAGGGAACTGCTAACAGCTATAAAAGAGGAAATTGGGCTTCCCTAGTGGCGCAGTGGTTGAGAGTACGCCTGCCAATGCAGGGGACATGGGTTCATGCCCCGGTCCGGGAAGATCCCACGTGCCGCAGAGCGGCTGGGCCCGTGAGCCATGGCCGCTGAGCCTGCGCGTCCGGAGCCTGTGCTCCACAACGGGAGAGGCCACCACAGTGAGAGGCCCGCGTACCGCAAAAATAGTAATAATAATAATAATAATAATCTTCTAACGAACAAAAGCCCAGGACCAGATGGCTTCACAGGTGAATTCTATCAAACATTTAAAGAAGAGCTAACACCCATACTTCTCAAACTCTTCCAAAAAATTGCAGAGGAAGGAACACTCCCAAACTCATTCTACGAGGTCACCATCACCCTGATCCAAAACCAGATACTACCAGAAAACAAAGATACCACAGAAAAAGAAAATTACAGACCAATATCACTGATGAATATAGATGCAAAAATCCTCAACAAAATACTAGCAAACAGAATCCAGACAGCAATCAGTGAAAAAAAAGAAATAAAAGGAATCCAAATTGGAAAAGAAGTAAAGCTGTCACTGTTTGCAGATGACATGATACTGTACATAGAGAATACTAAAGACTCTACCAAAAAACTACTAGAGCTAATCAATGAATTTGGTAAAGTAGCAGGATACAAAATTAATGCACAGAAATCTCTTGCATTCCTATACACTAATGATGAAAAATCTGAAAGAGAAATTAAGGAAACACTCCCATTTACCACTGCAACAAAAAGAATAAAATACCTAGGAATAAACCTACCTAAGGAGACAAAAGACCTGTATGCAGAACAGAATAAGACACTGATGAAAGAAATTAAAGATGATACAAACAGGTGGAGAGATATACCATGTTCTTGGATTGGAAGAATCAACATTGTGAAAATGACTATACTACCCAACGCAATCTACAGATTCAATGCAATCCCTATCAAACTACCAATGGCATTTTTCACAGACATAGAACAAAAAATTTCACAGTTTGTACAGAAACACAAAAGACCCCGGATAGCCAAAGCAAACCTGAGAAAGAAAAATGGAGCTGGAGGACTCAGACTCCCTGACTTTAGACTATATTACAAAGCTACAGTAATTGAGACAGTATGGTACTGGCACAAAAACAGAAATATAGATCAATGGAACAGGATAGAAAGCCCAGAGATGAACCCATGCACATATGGTCACCTTATTTTTGATAAGGATGCAAGAATATACAATGAAGAAAAGACAGCCTCTTCAATAAGTGGTGCTGGGAAAACTGGACAGCTACATGTAAAAGAATGAAATTAGAACACTCCCTAACACTATACACAAAAATAAACTCAAAATGGATTAAAGACCTAAATGTAAGGCCAGACACTATAAAACTCTTAGAGGAAAACATAGGCAGGACACTCCATGACATAAATGACAGCAAGATCCTTTTTGACACACCTCCTAGAGAAATGGAAATAAAAACAAAAATAAACAAATGGGACCTAATGAAACTTAAAAGCTTTTGCACAGCAAAGGGAACCATAAACAAGATGAAAAGACAGCCCTCAGAATGGGAGAAAATATTTGCAAATGGGAGAAAATATGTGCAAATGAAGCAACTGACTAAGGATTAATCTCCAAAATTTACAAGCAGCTCATGCAGCTCAATATGAAAAAACAAACAACCCAATCCAAAAATTAGCAGAAGACCTAAATAGACATTTCTCCAAAGAAGATATACAGACTGCCAACAACCACATGAAAGAATGCTCAACATCACTAATCATTAGAGAAATGCAAATCAAAACTACAATGAGGTATCACCTCACACCAGTCAGAATGGCCATCATCAAAAAATCTACAAACAATAAATGCTGGAGAGGGTGTGGAGAAAAGGGAACCCTCTTGCATTGTTGGTGGGAATGTAAATTGATACAGACACTATGGAGAACAGTACGGAGGTTCCTTAAAAAACTAAAAATAGAACTACCATACGTCCCAGCAATCCCACTACTGGGCATATACCCAGAGAAAACCATAATTCAATAAGAGTCACGTACCACAATGTTCACTGCAGCTCTATTTACAATAGCCAGGACATGGAAGCAACCTAAGTGTCCATCGACATATGAATGGATAAAGATGTGGCACAGATATACGATGGAATATTACTCAGCCATAAAAAGAAACGAAATTGGGTCATTGGTAGAGAGGTGGATGGATCTAGAGAATGTCATACAGAGTGAAGTAAGTCAGAAAGAGAAAAACAAATACCCTATGCTAACACATGTATGTGGAACCTAGAAAAATGGTACAGATGAACCGGTTTGCAGGGCAGAAATAGAGACACAGATGTAGAGAACAAATGTATGGACACCAAGTGGGGAAAGTGGCGGGGTGGTGGTGGTGGTGGTGTGATGAATTGGGAGATTGGGATTGACATGTATACACTGATGTGTATAAAATAGATAACTAATAAGAACGTGCTGTATAAAAAAATAAATAAAATTCAATTAAAAAAAAAAAAGATAACCCAGAAGCAATGAACACCTCTAGAATCCAGTTGATGATCTGTACCATCTTGCACACACAAAAAAACACAGGACCTTGAAGAAAGGGTTAAATCCAAGTATGGGACAGGAATGTATGAGATGAGTCTGGGGCATCTTGTGCCAGAAGGCAAACAGGATGTTAAAGATTAATGGGGTAATATTGAAAGGACACTGGAGAGAATTTAAAAGGGCTCCCACCGGCCTCAGATAGGGCAGTTTAAGCATCAAAAGGGATAATAACTGGGCTTCCCTGGTGGCGCAGTGGTTGAGAGTCCGCCTGCCGAGGCAGGGTACATGGGTTCGTGCCCCGGTCCAGGAAGATCCCACATGCCGCGGAGCGGCTGGGCCCGTGAGCCATGGCCGCTGAGCCTGCGCGTCCGGAGCCTGTGCTCCGCAACGGGAGAGGCCACAACAGTGAGAGGCCTGTGTACCGCAAAAAAAAAAAAAAAAAAAAGGGATAATAACCACAATTGCTTAAAACACATCAAATATACAGAAGTCCATAAATGTATAATGATATGCAAAAAATCCTCAATGGTTACTTCCGGAAGTTGCTAGGCAACATTAGTTTAAAATGAATAAAGGGGAAAAAAATGAATAAAGGGAAAGAATCAAGATTTATCCAACCTTTCCTACGTGACCCGTGTATCAGGATAACCAAAGAGTAGTTGTGGAAAAGTTCTCCTTAAAGAATTCTAGCTAATAAACGCAGAAGGACTGACCCTTAGAAAAATCACCATTTTACAACCCTAGTGAAATACTCTATCTGGGCAATAATTATATGGATATTCAACCATTACCTAAAGATTGATGAGGAACTTACAGTGCTCAAATTGGCAATCATCCAAAGTAAGACTTGCAGACATTATGGGCCTCATGTTGTGATGTCCAAGGAAGTACCCAATACCACCAAGGCATTTTTTCCTAAAAACTGAACCTAAATCAAATCAAGACTTTACATCTACCATTTTACAGGAAATAAGAGAGACAAAGGAGCAAGCTAAATGAAATCTCAAGGAAGTAATTAGCCAAATCCAGAACATGTGTGCTGTGGACTGAATGTTTGTATCCCCTTAGGTGAAAATCTTAACCCCCAATGTGATGGTATGAGGAAGCAGGAGCCTGTGGGATGTGATTAGGTCAGGAGGCTAAGTCATGAATGAGATTAGTTCCACATAAAAGAGACTCCCGAGAGCTCTCCTGCCCCTTATGCTTTGTGAGGACACAGTGAGAAGACTGCCATCTAAGAACCAGGAAGCGGTTCACAACAGACATCAAAACTGCTGGCGCCTTGATCTTGGGTTTTTCACTCGCCAGAACTGTAAGAAATGTTGTTTGAACCACCCGGTCTACGGTTGTCTGTTACGGTAGCAGCCCAAATGGACTACGACAGTGTGATATATTCTACAGGAAGAATGATCCAATTTCTCCAACAAATCAAAAAAAAAAAAAGAAAGGGAGGGAATACGGTTAAGGACTAAAAGTGACTTAAAAGTTCCAACAAGTATAATGTGTGATCTTTGACTAGATCGTAACCTAAAAAGACGTCCTTGACAACCAGGGAAATTTGAATATCAAATGATTTTAATGAATTATAATTGATTTTGTGAGATATATTAATGGCATGGTAATTATATTTACAAAATTAGAAGTCCTTTTGAGATGAATATGAAAGAATTTATAGGTGAAATGTCAGGTAGCTAGAATTTGCTTTAAACACTGGAAGAAAAAATGTTTGGGAAGGGGTTGATAAGATTGGCAAAATTTGGGGCTTCCCTGGTGGCATAGTGGTTAAGAATCCGCCTGCCAAGGCAGGGCACAAGAGTTCGAGCCCTGGTCTGGGAAGATCCCACATGCCGCGGAGCAGCTAAGCCTGTGCACCACAACTACTGAGCCTGTGCTCCAGAGCCCACGAGCCACAACAACTGACCCCACGAGCCACAACTACTGAGCCCGCGAGCCACAACTACTAAATCCTGCGCGCCTAGAGCCCGTGCTCCGCAACAAGAGAAGCCACCGCAATAAGAAGCCCGCGCACCGCATCGAAGAGTAGCCCCCGCTCGCAGCAACTAGAGAAAAGCCCGCGTGCAGCAACAAAGACCCAACACAGCCAAAAATAAATAAATAGAATAAATAAATCTATTAAAAAAACTGTTGGCAAAATTTGATAACTGTTAAAGGTAAGTGATGGGTACGTGAAGATCCATTACACCATTCTCTCTACTTTGTATATGTCAGAAAATTTCCACAATAAGAAGACTGATTTTCAATTTTGAAATACACAGTATATCTTAAGTTTGAAGAGCATATGTGGCTGAGGAATTAGACACATTACATATGCTCCTGGATAACCAAATTATAAAATATCCTCTTATCAACAGGTTTTACTTTTTTCAAAAATAGGGACAAGTTTGTTGTTGGGTTTTTTGTTTTTCCTTTTTCCTTTGCTTAGATATGGATTGTTAAATTATAATTTAATCAGGTGCTCTTTTGTCCTAAATTTTATTATGTGATAAATAAAAACCAAACTATTTATTTAAAATTAAAATAAAAATTTAAAGATAGGCTTATTTCCCTGTCATCATTAAAGAGGGTTCTTTGTAGTTAAACTACAGAGTGTTAATCTAAAAACTAAAAAGGCTGTAGAAAAGTGAAAAATAAATGGCCTATTGTATTCCAGAGTCTAAGTCCCAAAAGGCTAAACATTTATTCATTCATCGGATACAATGTCAATGTCAACTATTTACTTAGCTACCATGTGAGATGACCAGCAGTATCACACTGCTTCTTTTGAGATTTAAGCTCATTGCATAAATGCTAGTCTTCCTTTTGCCTTAAGATAGCAACATGTAAGTTGAAATGCAGTAAATTCTGAAAATAGGTTTTTACAGAGATCATTAGCCAAACAGAATAAAGTACCTGTACAAGCTGTACAAGTTGAAAGAAAAACTAGCTTGTGAACTCAAAATACCACATTACTACCGACAGGTCATCAATAAAAACAACATAAAATTTAACTAAAGGCAATCACTGTATACATATACTTCATAATAATGTTTGAATCGGCAAACATATAAATGTCCATGCACGCATGTATGTGTACGATAGTGCCCTGTACATGAAAACTCAGATCACTTTCACTCATCTGTCCTAAAGCATTCTCACTTTCTACTAAATGGTGACAAATGGATTCGCATCCTAGATGGCTGTTCCACTAGAAGATAGTATTTCTAAAGAAAGAAATTAATTTAGGAAAAAAAACAACAAAAACACCCACAAATATTAAGAAAATATGCATGTACCTCATTTTCTAAATAACCTCCCTAAAAGATATAAGAGAACTGTATGAAGCAACAAAAAGAGTATCCTTTCAGTTTCAACTTGAATTGATACTAATTCATTATCAAAGAAAAGATAAATAATTCAACAATCTTCAAAATACTGCTTTAAGATGAGAGATAGTAATGACGAGAGATACTATAACAATAATAATATTTCTATAACGCAACATCATTCCTAGACAAGAATTACATACCGAAGTAAGTTCTGAGGATGCGACCCATATCACATCAACAAGTAGGAGAATAACAATCCCAAGAGCCATTCGCCTGCGCTGAGTGAAACCACTGCTCTGGGAATTCATTCGGTTCATGATAAATACACACACCATTTGCAGTCTGTTTCGTGAAAATACAGATCACATTAGAGGAGATATTTTTTAAATAACCATAAAAAAATGAGAAAATTAGTATAACAGAAATATCTTACATTTGTTAAGCTAACGTTCAGGTTGAAAGTCATACAGGTTAAAAAAAAAAAAGGCGTGCAATTTACCTTATTTTAAAGGCCTTTCTGAGGTCTTCAAGAGCAGCGCCTGAAAACTGGTCAGATCTGAGCCTAAACGGAGGTGAAAAACTCAGCGCACCTAAAAACCACCACAAAACAATGCTTATGAAAACATCAACCACTCAACATAAGATTCCTAAGCTCTTTTTCACTCTTCACCTTCCAAATGAAAGAATATCAAAGTGTGTGAAATATAACTGACACTTTCCTCTAGACTTTCATGTTATCCGTTGTGTATTTCTAATTATACTCAGAAAAGAACACGGTACAGGAAAAAAAAAAAAAAAGCAGTATTCAACAAACGGCATATTTAAGAATAGTTAGCTACTGAAAAATAGCTTCTCCGAGTTTCATAAATACAGAACTGCATTCGCCTCCCGTGCCTCTCTCCGGAGGTACCCACTCCCGGGACAGCGTCTAGACACGCGCCTGTTCCTAAGTGTCTTTTCCGTCCCCGATCTCGAGCGGAGTTGGGTGATGTGAGAGGAAGGGATTTGTTGTGAGTCTCGACGGCACGTTTCCAAGCACCTCACGTGGTAAAGGGAAAGGATCCTCCAGGCTTCCCCACCCACCCCTGTCCACTTATTTTAGCTCTAAATAGTCATTCACGAGATGGGTGGGGAAAACAGCTGTTAAAGGGAATCTTCCTTTTTCGGAGGAAAAAAAAAAAGTTAAGCCGGTGACGCCTCCCCTGGGAAGGCGAGTAAAGCCCTGAAGCGGCGGCGCCCAGGCAGCTTCCCCAGACACCGTTGCCGTTTCGGTCAAAGCACGTCGGCTGCTACCAAAGGCTGGAGGTGGGGCTGTTGGTGGACCCTCAATCCCGGCTTCGGTGCCGGGTGATTTCGCGGGCCTCCCGTGCCTACCTACCTGGCCTTCTTGCCCCGCGATGGTGTCGTGGCGGCACCATGAGCGGACCCGGCCCGGACCCGCCGCCGCCCAGGGCCACGGCCGCGGCCTCGGACTCACAGGGCTGTTGCGGCGCCTGACATTGCGCTGCGCTGGAGGCCCAGCCCCTGAAGCCGCGGTGCCCCTCGGGGCTAGGCTGCCGACGCCACCCGGCTCCACTCGGCCCGGGAGGGCGGGGAGCGGGTGAGAGTGAGGAACCGCGCAGGCAGCGATGGCCGCGGAGGCCTGGAGCTGGATCCAGGCCCCGCCCTGGGCCCGCCCCCGGCCCCGCCCCCGGGCCCGGCCAGCCAGCCTGGCCTGCGGCCCTGCCCCACGGCCTGAGGGCGGTGGCGCGCGGGTTACGTCACGGAAGCGCAAAGGCGGCCGCGGGAGGGTCCGCCTCTAGGGTGGTTTGGCGGCGCTGGGCACCGAGCGCGGAGAAGGTGCGGCTGGGGCGGCAGGGAGGAGCGGAGGTGGGAAGAAGGGAAGTGGGGCGCGGTGGAAGGAGAAGAGGGAAGCGGGCGTGGGTGGCTGGGTTGGAGCGAAGGTCAAGGGAGGTGGCCGAGCCTCCAGATGGCCCCGCACTAAAAGAAGAGATAGCAACTCCAGGCAACTCTCGATATTCCTTTCTCGAGAAGAGGCCGGAAAAGCAAAATGGCTTGGGAGAACTTTTGCTTTCTGGAAACTTTTTGTATGTAAAGTAGATCCCAGCTCTGGGAATTAGAAGCTGTGTCCCTAGGGCAAGCTACTTCACCTCCCTGACCCTCAGTTTCCTCATCTGAAAACTGGGCATAATAATAGTACCAGCCTCATCTGTTAGTTTGTACATATGCCAGGATTACATGAGCGTACAAATGTGAAGGGCTTAGATAATTCATGGCAGGTAGAACACAAATGTTAATAATTATTACATTGTACAGACTTTTTCTTAATCATCTTCAGTATCCCATAAGAAAAATGGCTTGCCATTGTGCTGGTTTGCATTTAGAAAACAAAAACAATACTACGAGGTTCTGTATGGAGTTGTCTACCACCAGCACATTTGTAACATCTTTATGAGATGGTGTGAAGAAATGAAATTTTCTTCTATAGTCAAATGTAGTGCATTTCTTACCTTTTTAATCTCTCGTTTTATTGAAATTGAATGTATTGAATTTTTTCAGTTGACTAATAAAACAATACCAATGGACATTTTTTGTGTTAATCTAGTCAATTTCTAATAAACTATCAGCATCAAGCTCCTCTAATAAATTATTCAGAAACGTACCATGCAGAATAGAAAAACCTTAACCATTTACTTAAAATTACTACTTAGGGGAAATTTGTTTGCAGACATTAATCAAATTATTTCAGTACCTGCTTTATTTATCCTTTCTTGAGGGTGTCAGGCTCATAATATGCTTAAGAAGTTTTAAGCTACATTTCTGATACACAGACTGAAAAAAACAGTAGCATTATGAATACCTCCCAGGATCTAAGAGTCAGGAAAATTAGGTTCTAATTCTTAATCTGACCACAATTTATTGTGTAATCTTGAGGACTATTATTCTCTCTACCTCAGTTCTCCACCTATAAATATGCTGATACTCTTATCTGTTTCTTAAATAAATAATGCAAATGTAAGTACTTTGTAAATGTATATAAATTACCATTATTACCACTTATTTCCAGAGCATCTGCTAAAGGACGGTGCCTCTAATCCTAGGTTAATCTTCCCTTAACGTTTTTTTCCCAGCACACTCTGAGGGAAATTCCACTGGACTACTCTGAGTCAACAGGCCCTGGTGTGGTTACTGTGCTGTGGCATCCTGACCTCAGGCATTTCTTTCTTTTGTCCCCATATGTCTTGTCCAAGGCCGAGTCCTCAGAAACTTCAAAGTCTTAGAAAGCTGCTTTCTGATATGTTTAACTCATCTGTGTGTGATTAAGTCTTAAAGGCAGGTATCTTTACATTTCCCTTCCTACCAAATCCCAGCTGTCTACATTTTCAAATATAAATTACACAAGAGCAAGGACTTTTGCCTATATGGTCCTCCACTATCTCCTCAGCACCTAGAATAGTGCCTAACACAGAACTGCAGCCAATATTTGTTGAATGAGCTTGAACATCCTGCTGTCTCTTGACCTTTTGAAGCCAATTTTCTTCCTCATATATTCATTTCTGTTGGTAGTACTATTTTCGTAGTCTCACAGGCTTAAAAAGATTGATCTTTCATTTTTATTAATTTCCTTTTTTCTCTTCAAAGTCGATCACTCTTCAAGTCCTTTTGAAATCTCTCAATAGTAGACCCTTAAGATTCATCAGTTAAGTCTTAAAAAAAAAAAATCCCCCGAAATATAAAGAATATAATTTCTTCAGTAAGTACCTATGTTACAATATGAATATGAAAGCAAAGTTGTATGTGAGTGTACAGGGCAGTCACTAGTTAACTAACTCCTGTACACCGGTATCAAAGATTACATTTTAAATTCAAGCCTCAGTAAAATTACAAATGGCTATGGCATGAGCCTTTGGAGCCCCCAGTTAATAGTTGAAACCACTTATAATAGTTCTGTGAATTCCAAGTGCGGAAATAAATAACACTCAAAGGAGAACAAGCAAAAGACATTTATTCAGAGCTTGTGATAGGAAGGCAGGCAGCTCCCATCACTTGTATTTGGCAGAGACTCAAAGACAGGCAGGGAAGTGTAAAAGCTTTACAGTAGAAAATGGGAACTGCTTCAGGATGCCTTGATTGTTGGCATGGGGAAACGAGAAAGCCTAACCAGAAGCAGGTCATCCTATGTGGTTAGTCAGGGGTGCGTATCTGCCTTTCTCTGGTTGGTCCTAAGTTGGAAACAGGGCAAAAACTTCGGAAGCTGGCAGTTACTGATCAAGTCCTGGCCAACAGTCTACTCTTGTAGCTTGTATGTTATCATCATATTCTCTTTAGTACCTACCAGCATGCTGGGTACACAAGCTCAATAAATAATTGATCTGATTTGTATCTAACACATGGCCTACTGGATGGAGGTTCACAATTTTTTTTTTTATTGTACACAAGAGACTGCTTTTGAATTTGAATTACTGCATTTTACGGGGTAAATAATATGTTGTAATGGAAGTCATTACCTTGGGAGAGTCTGGGATATCTAAGGTCCTATGGGTTTATTGTGTACACTCAAGTCCTAGACTTTAAAGGGTTTACAGGCAGGTTGGAGTAGCAAAATAGCAAGAGATCTGAATAAAAGTTCCAAACATATATAGAATAGGCATCCCAGGACAGTGCTTGACTGCTGGCCACTCATTGCCATGCCCTTGAGGGTATTGGCCAGAGTTCCGCAGGCATGATCTCTTTAGGTAAATATAAAGAAGGCTTTAGAAAACAGATGGATCTGAGCTTCATTTGAATGATGGGTAGAACTTTGATGGGGGCAGGGTAGAGGAATGATTTTTTTTTCTAAGAGAGTAAAAGAGTATGAGTGTGGGGAAGGAAAAATTCTTTTTTCCTTTCATCCTCCTAGGTTCTCCAGCTGGGGTCCTATAAAATTAGACTGACAAAAGACAGATTAACAAGGGAACGACAAACGGTTTACTAACACATACAGGGCATATCGTTAGGGAAAAATCTCAAGGAAAAGTAACTCAAATGGGCGGTTAGAGCTTGGGCTAATGTAGCATCTTAACAAAACAATAATTTCTAAAGATGTGACAAAGGAAAAGAGTTTCAGACTTTCAGGTGCAGCAACCCATGAGAAGGTAAATACGTAGGGGCAGCTAATGGAATAAGGTTGGTTTGTGCAGGTCCACCTTGGCTTTCTGTCTTCTTCGTGGCCGTAAAACTTCCCAAGGAGAGGGGATTTAAGTATGGCAGTCCTTAATTTTTCAGAAGTTTCCGCTTTTAGTCAGCAAGGCTTCTTTCTGCATCTGTTGATCTCATTTGCCTCCAGCTCAAAATAATCCTTATGCCAAAGTGACAGTTTTGGGGGGTGGCACATTCTGGTCTCTGACATGAGCAAGAAAGAAAGGTGTGTCCAGAGACAACTGGTAAAACACTTGACAGAACACAGCATATATGGAGGGAAGGAATGGGAATTAAGACAGATCAGGTGAATTCTGGGGAGGTTGCAGCGTGTTGTGAGAGCTAGTTCAGGGAGTTTGGACTTATAATTTGTATGTGAGGAGAAGCGAAGAGCTTTTAAATAAGAGAGAAACACTTTTAGTAAGGCAGAAATAATTAAGTGTCCACTTGATGGCTACCAGTATGGTAGTATTGTTGGGGCACTATGTAAGACATGGCCCTCAAGAAAACCATGTTATGGACAAAACTGATTATCTAATTAAAGCAGGCATTTGCTAAGCTAGAAAGTACTGAATCTAAACGTACTTGGCTAGTATCCTTTTAGCACTATGTACCACGCTGGACGCCAAATCGATGCTCTTTTTGAAAATGGTCTCGCTGGAGTGTTACTTCCTTTTATATCTTACCGGTGAAGGCATAATTGGTGAGGAACAAGATAAGAAAATAAGAGCCCCATTTAATTGATGCTGAGGAGTTTAAGAGTGGCGCCGCCCGTGCCCACCCTGTGCTTTCAGCCAGCCCATCGGCCTCCTGCCAGCTGAGGGGTCCGTGCCAGCAGGTCACAGCATGGCAACGGGGAGCTCATTGACAGCCACATCCACTTCCCAACGTGCTCTTGACCTCCTCAGCTTCTCCCTTGTTCTCTCATCTCCCATCTTGGTCTTGTGCTCTGCTCCTGATACCTGATACCTGACACCACGTGCCCAGTACAACCTTGGCCCTTTCCTCTCTTATCATTTGCACCAACACCTGCGTTCCCATCTGCTGCGAGGCAGTAAATGAACAACCCAGCCTGAGTCTCACAGTCCCTGGAACACTTCTACAGCCCATGTGGCCCATGAACAGCCCAGGTTGCCTCAACTCCCAAATGAGAAAATTTGAAAAAAGCAAAACTGAGGCTATGATATATGTAACAGGTTGTTAGATGTGACTCTTTGTGTTATATTCTGCTTTGAGCAGAGGCCCCGAAACAGAATAAACAATAAGTAGCGAAGACAGTCATGTTCTAAGGTAAGGGATTAGACTGTAACGGGAGTGTCCTAACCCAGTTTTACTGTCAGCACACCACTCATATCCAGGCTGTATATGTAGACTAAGAATCCATGAGAAGAGTCTAAAAATGGGAAACTATGCATTTGTTTGAAGAGCGTTGTCACATTATCTGAATATTCCCATCAGCATCCCCCTAGGGATTCGGGATGTGTGCTTCTCCCCACCTCAGGACCAGCAAGGGAGGAAGTAGGCACTTCTAGAGAGTATTCAAAGGTCTTAGCGCATGTTCTCTTGAGTTTAAGGAACACGAGGGCTGGTGCCTGAGTCTGGGGGCAAGAAGATGCAACTAGGGCTTACTGGAGCCTTGCTGCTCTGTCTGCATGATAAGGAAACAGAATTCTGATGGGAACGGCCTATATTTACAGGAAGAAAAATGAAGATGAATTTCTCACGGGCTAGAAGTGGACCACATAGGAAGGAGCCATATTGGGTTTCTTAAGAGTGACTCTACCAACAAGGGCTGCCTCGAGGGATGCGATATCTCTAACAGAGAACTACTCGGGGGAAAATTATAAGTGGTCAAAGAGATGAGACAGGCCCTTGCCAAGGAAACTACAGGAAACATATGTCCCAGCAGAAGCATTCCATGAGAATGAAGATCTGCGTTTGGAATACACCATGCCGGTGGTGTTCTAGTAAAGGTTTAACAACAAGACCTCCAGGAAAAGAGTCAGATTTGTAGCATTTCTGACTTCCAAGGTAAGATTCCTTGGCTTCTGCTGCAGCCAACTTTGGGGTACCAACGTGACATCACTAAACATGGAAAAGATGCACAAGACACCACTGTAAAGTGCTTCCACCGTGCATATACGGTAGACATAAGTAAACTCAAGACAAGAACATAGAAAACAGTAAAATGTAGTTAAGTAGTTAGAAGATAATGAGTATTTGTTATCTTTGATTTTAAAACATTTATTTAATGGTAAGTTTATATATGATTTAATTTTTAATGATGTCTGGATTTAACAACCGCACAAAATTCCTGATAATTGAACAATTAGCCCTTGAGGGTTGGTACAGGCAAACTTAGCATACGCCACTGTACCATTCCCAGACGGCAGAGATGTCATATTACAGCCAAACCAGTCAGGTAAGACCTTTTCTGTCCCTTCCCTGGCATCCTTCCTCTGCCGTATCCCCTATCCACAGAGGTATCAGACACAGCCTGGTGAGTGGCAGAAAGGAAGTAAAATAAGATAGGGAATAAAGAAACTAGCCAAGCTTCCCTCCCAGCTGCAGGCTTTCAGGCCTGAAATAGCCCTGGGCTGGCAGAAGGGTGAAGCTTAAATTGAATGAGAGTTAGGAATTATATGATTATTAGACTAAAATTAACTTTTAAACATCTAAACGTATCCAGAAAAGCTAAGCAACATGCCTACTATTTCATCCTGGGGCAGCAAAGAACAGAGAGAAAAATCAACTTTATAGGGGAAAAGGTGAGAAAGCATAATGTCATTTTATGTGTGTATCCTTCAGTCATTCAATAAACAAATATCCTAACTATGCATTGCTGTGTAACCAATTACTCTAAAACTTAACATCTTAAAAATTATTTCACAGTTTCTGTGGCTCAGGGATTTGGGAGTGGTTTAGCTCTGTGGTTCTGACTCAAGGTCTCTTCGTGAAGTTGCAGTCAAGATGTTGGCTGGGCTGCCATCATCTGAAGGCTTGACTGGGGCTGGGGAATCTGCTTCCAAGGTGGCGCACTCACATGGCTGTTGTCAGGAGGCCTCGCTTCCCTGCTAGTTGTTGGTCTCAGTTTTTCTTGCTAGCTTCTGGTCTCAACTTTTCCCCAGGTGGGCCTCTCCACATACTGGGTGTCCTCATGACATGGCAGATGGCAGGCTTACCCAGATTAAGCAGTGTGAGAGGGAGAGTAAGGAAGAAGCCACAATGACACACCATCATCTTCACTATACTCTACTCATTTGAAGCAAGTCACTGAATCTACCCCACACACATGGGGTGGGGCAGAGGGATGAGGCTCCGCCTTTTGTAGGGGGAAGTGTCAAACTTGTGGACGTATTTTAAAACCACCACAACCAATAAACACATCTAAATGAATAAATACATATGTATTTGCTGTAGTCAAGTTATCTCCAATCAGGATGTAGCCATTTGCGAATTTATTGAAGGGAATTTATTGAACTGACTCTTTTTATCTTTATGTGACAGGAGCGCTAGCTTGAGTCTTAGAGTCATTTAGAATTATCTGGGAACCGGTGGCAAACTGAAAGCTGGTGGTACAAAAAAAAAAAGCTGGTGGTAAAAAAAAAAAACTGAGGTTTTTCAGGAAAATGACTGATCCTAAGAAAGAAATAATCAGAGAGCAATCCTGTGGCCCTGAAAGAAAGTCTTGGTCCTCAGAAAGGAGGAGCAATTCTAAGTAAAACATGGTATTAGTCTCATTTCTAGCATCTCAGCCTCACTGCGGGACAACAATAATGCTGAGAGGTGGAAGCCCTCTGTGGTGCCCGAGCAAGAGAAGGCTAATATACATGTAGATGCATATTCCTAGCAACACTATTCACAATGGGCAATGGAAGCAAACTGTCTTAGTACGTTTGGGCAGCTATAACAAAATATCACAGACTGGGCAGCTTATAAACAACAGACATTTCTCAGTTCTGGGGGCTGGGAAGTACAAGATCAAGCACCAGCATGGGCACGTTTTAGCAGGAGCCCTTTTTCTGGTTCATAGCTGTCACCTTCTCTCACTGTGTTCTCACATGGTGGAAGGACCAAGGGATCTCACTGGAGCCCCCTTTATTAGACACTAATCCCATTCATGATGGTTCCACCCTCATGATTTAAAGAACTTCCCAAAGGCCCCACCTACTAATACCATCACATTGGGCTTTAGGATTTCAACATATAAATTTTGGGTGGACACAAACATTCAGACTATAGCACATCTCAAGTGTCCATCAACAAATGAATGCATAAACAAATTTGGTATATATATTTATATATATAACAGAACAATACTCAGCTGATTGAAGGAATTAAGTGCTGATTCACGCTACAACATAGATGTACCTCGAAAACATTATGCTAAGTCAAAGAAGTCAGACAAAAGGTCACATATTGTATGATTTCATTTACCTGAAATATGCAGAATAGGTAGATCCCTCGAGACAGAACAGAAATCGGTGGTTTCAGGGGCTCAGGGAGGAGTGAATTGGGAGCAACTGATCAATGGGTAGAGGGCTTCCTTTTGGGATGATGAAAATGTTTGGGAACTAGATGGGCGTGGTGACTGCACAGCATTGTGCCACGGAACTGTTCCCGTTAAAATGGTTCATTTTACGTTATGTGAATTTTGCCTTAATTAAAAAAAATTGATGAAAAGAGAGAGAAGGCTTGTATGTGAGCACAGGTATGAAGCATCTAGAGACTCCAGAAATCTTTGGAGGGGGCACAGGAGATCTTTTAGGGCATGAGACCCAGCATTACGTGTGTGCATGGGTGGGAGTACAAGCCAGTGAAACTAGAAGTAGAGCTGCTACTATGAACTTGGACCCACTTGAAAGCCTGGGCAAACTCAAGTTTATAACAGTAGGCGCCAAGAATAACGTGCTTAACATGAGTTGTCCACGCTTAGTAGTTCACGTCATGGAAGCTCAACTTGTCCAGTCCCTATCTGACTTGTGAGAGCCCTTTGTCAGGCGGAGGCAGGATTATATGTTTTGGAGCCGGGAAAGAGCCCCTCTCTCCTTTGGTGAAATTAACTCATTCATGAAAAGATTCAGCCTACCGATGCTCGGAACCCTAAGAAAAAAAGGAGATTTTTATGCGTGGTGACCTAAAATAACTGAGCCTTTTCCTCAATAGCTAGCAACTCTCTGCTAGCCTGCTCACCACTTTAATTTGCCTGGTTTATTCCCAAGAGTGCTCAGTGGCTACAGGAACAAACATCTCACCTCTTTACCTTATTCCAAACCAAGCTAGAGAGTGCTTCCTGGGAAGTGATTCTATGGAAGGGGCCTTGCTTCCGTGGCCACAGTTAGGATTTCCCTGAGAAACCCTAAGATGACTCTGGGACCTTTGCTTCAGGCAAGACTTCAAGGGCCTCGTTTTTCTTCTGGAGCTCACAAAAGACGTAAGCAAAGTTTATTCATAATGTAATAATTTAAAAATATTTAAAAGTGCCTTTGTATGCGCAGGACGACCTTTAGAAAGTGTGCGATACAGGTTTGTACAAATGTATGTATATATATTATTTACTATACTAAGTATTTTACACCATAGGTTCGTAACACTATAATTCTTAGTCATTCTGAGGAACAAAATATTCTAGAATTATAACTCAAATCATATTATAAGTCTGAAAAGGTATTGCTTCATATCATAGGCCCTCAAATGGCAATTGATCAAAAATTATTTATTGATGCTCTCGTATAGGACCATTGCTAGACAACGTGGGGAATATATCCATTGACTCCACAGATATTTCTTAAGTGCCTGCTATGCCCCATCCCCTATTCAAGACACTGGCCTGTCTTAGAATGACCTTAACTTCAAGGCACTGGAGATATAGCAATAAACAAAATAAATAAAGCCCTTATACTTTGGAGCTTATTTTCCAGAGGTGGGAGGTAGACAATAAATAAGCAAACAAAAACAAAAATAAGTAAATACAGATTGTGCTAAGTGCTCTGAAGGAAATAAAGATGGAAATGTGATAGTAATTAGGAGAGACCAGTTTCCAATGGATCTCTTAAGGAAGGTCTCTCTAAGGAGGTGACTTTTGTTCGGAACGCTGAGATTGAACCAGTAATGTGAATAGCCGTGGGGTGAGCAACCCAATGGAGGAAACAATAGGTGGTTTAAGAAGGAAGACCTGGGCTTCCCTGGTGGCGCAGTGGTTGAGAGTCCGCCTGCCGATGCAGGGGACGTGGGTTCGTGTCCCGGTCTGGGAAGATCCCACATGCCGCGGAGCGGCTGGGCCCGTGAGCCATGGCCGCTGAGCTTGCGTGTCCGGAGCCTGTGCTCCGCAACGGGAGAGGCCACAACAGTGAGAGGCCTGCGTACCGCAAAAGAAGGAAGACCAGGTGTGGCTGAGGCCTTGGTGTGCAAGAAGAGGTATAAGATGGGAGTGAAGAGGTAAACACCAGCCAACACACAGAGTCCTGAGGCTCGTGGGAAAAGTTTGAATTTCCTTCTTAGTGTAATGGGAAGCCACTGATCAGTTTTAAGCAAGGGAGTGACAAAATTCTGGGTGATATATTTTAAAAAATTACTCTGGCTGCCATATGAAGAATGAATAGGAGGGTGGATACAGAGAAAACGGAGAAATTAAAAGGTTATTTTTGGAAGTCCTGAGGGAGATGACAGTGTCTTGGATTTGATAAGGAGTCAGGAAAATGTAGAGACATGGGCAGATTTGAGATAGGTTTTAGAAATAGAACTTCCTGATCAATTGGATGTGGTATTGACATGAAGAGCACTAAATATCCTCTTGACAGAGGAGACTGTGTCTTTAGTGCCTATAAGATTACCTTGAACATACATGTATTTGTTGAATCAATAAAACTTGCTGAACTTGTAGAAATGTAGGAACCAAACAAGAAATATAGAACAGTGTTATCAAATCCTACTTTGTGTGTTACCTTTAAGAGCCGCTAGTGAACATCAAAGATAAAACTAGTGGTCAGCTATTCCAGGTTGGGGGCAGGTGACACAGAATAGGATTAATAAGTGACAAAGTGGAGCGGAGAATTGTCTCAGCTGGAAAATGGGGTGAGTCAAGAACCAACGAATGACAGGGTATAGCAACCAAAAAACTGCCTTGCAGGAGGTAGGGAGTGTACATCCTGTTGAAAATATCCTTAATTTGCCTTTTAAAAGATACATTTAAAACTCTAAGTCGAAATCTTTTGAAGCAGTGAGCTATTTGCATATATGGATATTGTTAGGCTAGATTTTGAAAGCTAAACCTTGCGAAATTTAAAATACCCAACTTCCCTGGTGGTCCAGTGGCTAAGACTCCACTCTGCCGACGCAGGAGGGAACTAGATCCCACATGTCACAACTGAGTTCGCGTGCCGTAACTAAAGACCCCGCATGCTGCAACTAAAGATTCTGCACACTGCAACTATGACCCGGTGCAGCCAAACAAACAAACAAATAAATAAATAAAATATTAATAGATAAATAAAATAAAATACCCAGAGTCTTGCTTCACCTTCCCAGGTCCTCGGTATTGTGCTTTCCAGGGTTTTGAACTGCAGTTCATTTAAGAATTAAGATATAAAATAGGTAATTTCTTTCTTTTTTAAAAAATTCTTTTGGCCGCACCATGCGACATGTGGGATCTCAGTTCCCTGACCAGGGATCGAACATGTGCGCCCTGCAATGGAAGCATGGAATCTTAACCACTGGACCGCAAGGGAAAATCCCAGAATAGGTAATTTCAAAATTAGAAATTTGTGGGTGGTGAGAAGACCAGGCAGCCAGAACTCTCAGAAAATCCTCATCTTAGAATGACCTTAACGTCAGCTTCTCCTCCTGCTAGGAGTTCGCCTATTAATGTCTCCTTGGAGCAGCTGTTATCACTGAAACAGTTAAGCCTTTCGAGGTCATTAAGTATGAGAGGGACACATGAACAAGGAAAATCTGAAAAATGTGGTTAGAGCCCACTAAACTTAGCATTCACATCTTAGCAAAGGTTAATTTTTATTTTTTTAGAGCAGTTTTAGGTTCACAACAAAATTAAGGGGAAAGTACAGAGAATTTCCCTGTATCCCTCCCACCCAACTTCCCCCTCTACCAATGGCTCTCAGATTAAGACAGTATGTTCAATGTGCTGATTTTACATGTACACAGTTTTTCATGACTCTCTTGTCTGACAAAGACAAACAAGTTAAAAGACTGCTTTGCACAATGTACGTTTGTGGCAGCTAAGATAAGTTTCTGATAGTTCAGCATGATTACCCTTCAATTTTCCTCGAAGACCAAGTCGATCACTGCCCCACGGGCACCAAAAGCAGCTCCTCTGCTATTTCACACAGGCTTTCCTGTTGTTGGTGCGATGTGTCAGCTGCCTTCATTCCACCACCTTCCCTGCCAGACTTAAACTGTCAATGATCATTTTCCCTCAAGTAAATGAAAAGAATAAATCTTCTGAAACTAATTGCATATCACACTGGATTTATCTGTCTGTGTCTTGTCACTGGTCAACTAGGGCTTTGAACTTTGACTGAAATGTAGTTTCATCATAAAGATTACATGGAGTCAACCCAACCCTTTCTCATGCAGCTCCTGGGAAAAACTGTAGTGGAGACAATTCAGTACAAACTTGTAATAGTAGGGATAATTAAACAAATTAGCAGAAATCTAGTGCTTTGATTCATTAGTTTGCTCTTTATCACATACTTATTGTACTTTGGGCCAGATGTGGTGCTTGCCACACAATAGTAAATAAATCAGCAGTGGTCCCTATTCTTGAGGAGCTCTGTCTCATGTGGTTGTTCTCAATGGGCTGATTTTATCCCTCTGCAAAGAACATTTGGCAACATCTGGAGACATTTTTTGGTTGTTACAATAGGAAAGGCACTACTGATCTCTAGCAGGTAGAGGCAAGGGAGGCTGCTAAACAGCTTTAATACACAGGACAGCTCCCTAACAAAGAGTGTCAATAGCGCCCCAAATAGCCACAGCCCAAAAAGTCAATAGTGCTGAGGTTGAGATACTTTAGTTTTATGAATGGAAACATGTTACAGATTTACTGAACAGTTTGTTTGGGGTTGATATAGACATCTGAAACCTGCAAAGAGAAATAGGTCCAGCCAACATCAGAAGAAGGCACAAGGATGCACAGATGGTTTTGCTCACTGTGATGTTTTCAGATTCCAGTGCAATGATTCTCAATCTAAGGGCCAATGTAGAATTCCACATAGAGTCTTAAAAGCTTTTGGTGACCAGTTTGTACTTCTACTAGGTATCCAGTAGAGAAATGTGGAGCCCAACAGAGAGTTGGGGCTAGCCCAGACCCTACAGTGCTCTTCTTTTCCCTTTCTTTTCTTTCTTTCTTCCTTTCTTTCTTCCTTTCTTTCTTTCTTTCTTTTTCTTTCTTTT
>NW_020837991.1:14616667-14654437 GCF_003676395.1 Aethalodelphis obliquidens | reverse complement strand
TCTTTTTCTTTCTTTTTCTTTCTCTTTCTTTCTTTCCTTCCTTCCTTCCTTTCTTCCTTTCTTTCTTTCTTTTCTTTTCTGCCTTCTTTCCTTCCTTCGTTTCTTCTCTAAATTCCTCAAGCATTTAGATAACTCTATTTCACACTTCACTATGTATAGCTTTGAAGCTATAGTCTGATCATTTTATGAATGGAAATATTGTCTTCCCAAGAGATGACACAACGTGAAATTTCATCTCTACTTCTTTTTGTCCTCCTTGGCCTAATGTAATGCTAACCATTTAACAGGTGCTAAATAATTGGTTCTTAGTGACTTAAACAAAGGAAGGAAAGACTCATAAAAGCTTCAAATGTAGAGACAGGAAGAGAGAGGGGTATCAAATGTGTCATAAGATGACAACTAAGCACAATGCAGTGGATCAGACGGGAAAAACGCTATAAAGACTATTACTGGGACAACTGGTGCAATTTGAATATGGACTGTACATTAGAAGGTATTATGGTATGAAAGTTAAATTTAGCAAATTTGGTCATTGTTCTGTGTTTATGTAAGAGAGTGTCCTTGTTCATTGGAGATACATCAGGAAAGGGTAAAGGGTTAAGACATCTGCAACTTAAATGGTTCAACGACACAAATAATAGTAATACTAATGTATGTGTATGTGCACTTATATGTATAGACAGATATAAACAGACGGTGACAAAGCAAAGATGGTAGAGTGCTAAAACTAGACACTGGAGGAAGAGTGTGTTCACTGTATTGTTTTCAGCATTTTTTCTATAAATTTTTCAAAATAAAGAATTTACAATTTACATATATATAAAAAAATACTGTGATGAATATTAATTTAGGCTGGGCAGTTGCTTGAATGCATACATCAAAGAAGAGTGAAAGATACTTTCCTGGAAGTTACACCTTTGCCATCTGGCTACAGTGGAAAGAGCAAGGTTCAACTGTGAGATGGAATTAAGCCAGTTAAAAGACGTGGCATGCTTTTCTGATTAGGCAACATATGCCAAAGCTACAGTTGGATGAAAGCCTGTAAAACTTGGATGGAGAGATTCTCTAGCTCCCTATTCCAGCTGAAGGGACAATGTCCAAATGCTTATTCCTACACTGTCAAGAAAAAATTTATTTTTCCATTCCCCTTGAACCTCTAACATGGTAGATCAATGGAAGAACATGGTCAAGGTAAATGTCAGAGGCCTAATTCTCTTTTTTTCCATCCCTCACTTCAACTACTGGAAATATTCTGACTCCAGTCCAGTGCTAATTCTTTTAGACTACTAGTTTAATTTTTTTCTGCTATGGCGTTCCTAAATACCCTGCATTTCTCCAAAGGTTTCTACACCCCCAACACCTGAAACTCTAGAAACTCCATCATGATCCAGAGTGATTCCAGACTATTATATACTCTTATCATCTGCTAACAGTGAAGAAGTAAACAACTTATCAGCCCCATTGCCCCAAGTTTGGAACATCCTTGATTGTTTGGTTTCTTGGACCATTCAACAAATATTTAATGAGTAGTACCAAACCTCCTCCTCTCCCAGCCTCTCACCATCTCAGGAAATGGACCTACCATTGCCCCTGGGGCCTGGAGCAGTGTTAACCTTGTTCACCTTTTTTTTTTTTTTTTTTTTTTTTGCGGTATGCGGCCTCTCACTGTTGTGGCCTCTCCCGTTGTGGAGCACAGGCTCCGGACGCGCAGGCTCAGCGGCCATGGCTCACGGGCCCAGCCACTCCGCGGCATGTGGGATCTTCCCGGACCGGGGCGCGAACCCGCGTCGCCTGCATCGGCAGGTGGACTCTCAACCACTGCGCCACCAGGGAAGCCCCACCTCTTTTTTATATCCGCAAGGACCCGCAAGTTCTGCCAGCTCCACATTCAAAATACGTCTTGAGTCCAGCCACTTCTCACACCCTCAGCCTAACCACCAGCACCTCTCACCTTGACAACCAAAATTGCCATCTTATGGAGCTGCTTCCACTCTTACCCCAGACAGTCTATTCTTCAAAAAGCCTTTTGAATGAACTTCTCAAAATAGAAATCAAATCATATCGCTTCCATTTTCAAAACCATCCCACCGTCCCCATCACACTGAATAATTCAAAGTTCTTATTGGGGCCTACAAGGCCCTAACTACTCTGACCCCTTCCTACCTCTCCTACCATTTACCACCTAGCTCACAAGATTCCAGCCACACTACCTTTTAGCTGTTCTTCCATCATCCCTAGCCCTTCCTGCCTTCAGGCCTTTGTATTTGCCATTTTTTCCCCCTGGAACACTATTCCTGAAGTGTTCCAAGTCACCTCCTCAGAGATTTTCCCCAATCCACGCAATCTAAAATTATTCCCCCACGCCACCCCACCATCACTTTTCATTCTTCTACCTTAGTATATACTTTTTTTCATAGCACTTACCATGAACTGAAAATACAGTATATATTTATGCATTTGTTTGTCTTCCATCAGAATATCAGCTCCATGAGTGCAGGAAGTTTTTGTGTCTTGTTCACCACTGCATCCCCAGCCTCTAGATAAGGGTCTAAAGCAGAGAAGGAGCTAAATCAATATTTCTTGATGGAATGAATGCATAACTAATGCTCTCTGACCAATTTTCGAGACAAAGCTCCCTGTTCCAGAGTAGCTAGCCTACAGTTAATGTTGTTGGAACCACTGTCCTCAGAATTCTTGCTGTTAACTCTTCTCTTGTCCTCCTGGGAGCTCTTTTTTTTAAATTTTATTGGAGTATAGTTGATCTACAATCCTTGGAGCTCTTAAAGGCCAGGAATAGGGGCTTCCCTGGTGGCACAGTGATTGAGAGTCCGCCTGCCGATGCAGGGAACATGGGTTTGTGCCCCGGTCCGGGAAGATCCCACATGCCACGGAGCGGCTGGGCCCGTGAGCCATGGCCGCTGAGCCTGCGTGCCCGGAGCCTGTGCTGTGCAACGGGAGAGGCCACAACAGTGAGAGGCCCGCGTAACGCAAAAAAAAAAAAGCCAGGAATAGGAGAAGGTAGAAAAAGACAGTAACAGTGTGGAAAAGATCCATTCACTTTTCAGGTTTGGCATTACACATTGGTAGTAGAGTAGATGCCCACGTACTGATAGGAAAGGCCACTGTGACAAAAAATACCTTCTCTACTAGACTATTACATATCCTGAAATTCTACTCTTAAGGATTAAATTATCAAGTCATCAACATCAAGGTGTTGATTCTTCTTCTATTATTCAGACCATTAACAAATTCTTAATAAAAGATGTTCCTCTCTATCCTCCATGCCTAGCACATGACTTGCACGTGTATATATTCAGTAAATATCGAATAAATGAACAGACTCTCCTTGCGTTTACAGCCTCATTTTCCTTGCCATGCACTTGTCCCTATTCTGCATGTCTTCCCTTTACCACTTCAAACTCTGATAGTTCCTTTCTAACTTTAATTATACACCTGGATTTTTTTCCAGAAATAAATACGCTAGCTACTGGTTAACAGCAAAGACCTTGGCATCTGAGATCAAGGGCACAGATGCTTTTCTGAAACCTAATCACTTCAGCCTACCGCTCAAACTTGCCAAGGGACTGATTCTGGCCCACGTGTTCCAAAGGTACCTGCCTGCCTTCCCACCCTGAGCCCCTCATTGCGAGGTGGCTAGCCTCCCCACTGTCCTCTGTGTCATTTTTACTCTCACCTTTATAACTGCTTACGTGTTCTTCCACCCTCTGCTTCCTTCAGCCCATGGAAGTAACATTCATTCTTCAGGGTTTGGATCAAAGAACATCTCAGACCATGCTAAGCTAATTAGTCTCGCTTTCCTCTGAAATCCTATAGCAATAAGTATTAGTACCATTTGGTTTTTTTTGTTGTTGTTGTTGTTGTTGTTTATTTATTTATTTATTTATTTATGGCTGTGTTGGGTCTTCGTTTCTGTGTGAGGGCTTTCTCTAGTTGTGGCGAGCGGGGGCCACTTTTCATCGCGGTGCGCGGGCCTCTCACTGTCACGGCCTCTCTTGTTGCGGAGCACAGGCTCCGGACGCGCAGGCTCAGCGGCCATGGCTCACGGCACCAGCCGCTCCGCGGCATGTGGGATCCTCCCGGGCCAGGGCTCAAACCCATGTCCCCTGCATCGGCAGGCGGACTCTCAACCACTGCGCCACCAGGGAAGCCCAGTACCACTTGTTTGAACACATAATTACATATTATCCTGGATCACAATCTAATTCTTCCTGCATTTATCTTGTTTCTCCAGTTTGATTGTATAATCAGGGAACATATTTTATTTTTCTCCTGTATGTCTTCTAAATTTCACACAGAGCCCAGCTGGTTGCTTTTACACAATGCTAGAGCTCAATTAGTACTTGCTGGATTGCATAGCGTATGAATTAAATACATTTACCACAGGAGAAATGTAACTGCTCTCTAAATGGTTTGGATAAAGTCAAAGATGAATTCCAGGTCTTAGCATTAATAACAAGATGTCCCATCCTAGATCCCTGTTTCAAGACTGAAGGGCATATGAAGGCTCATAAGACATGATGGTGCCCTTCCTCCCTCATTCTCCTGAAGTCAGCCCTCACCAAATGCTGCTTGGCTTCCTTTTCTGAAATACAGGGAAAAAAAATCTCACCACCATATTAAATAATTTGAATCTTTAAAGCATGTTTTTTACATAACTCATCCTGGTAACAAAATTATTTAATCTTTCAACTAAAAACAAACTCCAGATATATTAAAAATTAAGTTGACCTTCCATCACTGGAACTGTCTATCCATCATGAAATTAAATGTTGAATGCCTCATTTCAGCTCTGGAGCACCTCATCCCACCAGAAGAAAGCTATTAAAGATCACTTGGTCAGGGCTTCCCTGGTGGCGCAGTGGTTGAGAGTCCGCCTGCCAATGCAGGGAACACGGGTTCGTGTCCCGGTCTGGGAAGATCCCACCTGCCGCGGAGTGGCTGGGCCCGTGAGCCATGGCCGCTGAGCCTGCGCGTCCTGAGCCTGTGCTCCGCAATGGGAGAGGCCGCAGCAGTGAGAGGCCTGCGTACCACAAAAAAAAAAAAAAAAAAGATTACTTGGTCATATCAAAAAGAGTCAAGAGCAACTTCACAAAGTTCCTACTAGCAAAAGATGGGATAATTTCAGCAAAATCAGAATAGTAATTGCATAAATTTTGATTTACCAAATGTGTTTGAAATCCATAACTTAGTTTTTTAAAATCTTATAAAGTTCATTTGTTACCTTATGAAAATGCCAAGTGTCAGATGTGGAAACAAACTTATGGTTACCAAGGGGGAGATGGGGAGGGGTGCGGGATAAACTGGGAGATTGGGACTGTCATATACACGCTACTATATATATCAATAAAAGAGGTAACTAGTAAGGACCTACTGTATAGCACAGGGAACTCTACTCAATACTTTGTAATGACCTATATGGGAACAGAATCTAAAAAAGAGCAGATATATGTTTAGGTATAACTGACTCACTTTGCTATACAGCAGAAACTAACACAATATTGTAAATCCACTGTACTCCAGTAAAAAAAATTAATTAAAAAAAATGCCAAGTGTCAACTAATTTATTTGAAAAACTGGTACATTTCTTTTTACAGAAATATTCTGGCTAATTAATAAAGGAAGAATAATAATGGAATATCACCCTGATAGATTGTATTATTGACCCAATTATTCACTCCTTCTAGAATCCACACCCTTTTCTATGTAACTTTGCAATGCCCTCCTGTTGAGCTACCAGGTGTCAAGTTGATAGATTAGGACAACAGCCAAACGGAAGACAACAATTAAGCCTTTTTCATTCATAGTAAGTCCCCTACATACGAATGAGTTCCATTCTGAGAGCTGGTTCGTAAGTCCAATTTGTTCATTAAGTCTGACAAAGTTAGCTTAGGTTCCCAACAAACACAATCAGCTACATAGTACTGTACAGTGATAGGTTTATAATACTTTTCACACAATTAATACATAAAAAACAAACACAAGAAATAAAGAAAACATTTTTAATCTTACAGTACAGTACCATGAAAAGTACAGTACAGTACCAGCTCTATCACTGCTGCTTTTACAATTGCTTCCGGACATCCTGGGCTTGAAATAAAGAAACTGCACTGCTGTACTCTATACAGTGCTGTACTCTATACAGTAAAGTACACAAAAGCACAACCACTTGTAGAGGATGCACGCACGTGACAGTGTATGCCAGAAACATGAACTGACTTACGTGATTAGACATGGGAATGCACGTTTGTTCTTTGAAAGTTCACATCTTGAAGGTTCGTATGTAGGGGACTTAACTGTACCGCAGAAATGTAGGTAAGAGGCAAAAGAGAAAGGAGCCAACTCCCCAGTGTTCTAGTTTTCCCCGTGGAATGACACTGGACTAGGGTCAGTTGAATGCCTTGCAGAGAGGGAGAATCATCTCACTTCTGAGAATCCCTGAACTTCTGGCCTTTTTTTGTGGATCCAGGGACTGGAAGGAAAGAGAGGAAGAAGGGCTCAGAGGGCAAAAGTCCTAAGTCAAAGTGGAGACATATGCCTCAGTCAAGGCCCCAATTAGGGGGTCTTGGAGGATACACCTGGGAAGAGTCTCGCTGAGGTCCCCAATGAAAAGAACTCTGAATGGAGGTACTTGGGCCAGGAATGTCACCATGTGTAAGAACATGACTGGTGCGGGGAGGGGGGCCTGGATCCTCAACTGTACCTCCAGAGATTGTCGAGGACTTTGTACCAAGTCTGGCGTGAGGAGGGCATCTTCTCCCCCTGAGGTCTGCCAGGCAAAGCCTTGTAGTGGCCTATGGTCAGGCCTGAAATGTCATACATGGAATTTTGGCTGCAGCCTGGCTCTTCACTACCCACTGGAGGCAGGACTACTACCTCTTGACTTGGGACTTGGGGCATATGACTCGCTGTGGTGAACAAGATGAGGTGAAAGTGGTGGTAAATAAGCTCAATAAATACTTATTATCATGTGCTACTGAGATTGTTTGATCCTTTCTCATATAGTAATATCAATAGCTAACTGATACAGTATCCATTTTGCAACCCAAAATGGGTTAATTAATGGGTCTAGGCAGTGACTGCCAATGTTAAGACAAGAGACAACCAGATATGATGTGCCTCCTGATAAAAGTATACAATGCCACCCATGAAACAGCCTTGCCACAAATCAGAGCTGAAACTGATCAGACCTCTAGATCCAACTACCAATTTACAGAAAACACAAGTGATGGAAGGACATATTAAACAATACTAAGGTCCAGATTGTGGGAAACTGATGACAAAAATCCAGTTTCTTAAACAAATAATTTGAAAGGGGGAAAAAAAGAGGAAGGAAGGAAATCAATAGATTGAATGAGATTTAGAGACATAAAAATCAATTGCCCTGTATAAACCTTATTTAGATCCTGGTTAAAACAAAAGCTTAAGAAATTATGAGACAATAAAGATGATTTATTATTTGAATGCTGGATATTTGATATTTCAGCAAATGATTGCTAGTTATTTCAGGAGTGATCATGGTTTTGTGGTTATTCCATTTTATCTATTGCAGCAAACTTAGTGGCTTGAAAGGGCAACGATTCTATTAAATCTTTCAACTTTGTGGGTCAGGAATCTGAGCAGGGCTCAGCTGTGTGAGTTGTCTGCTCCATGTGGCACCATCTGAGGTCACACACTGGTGTTCAGTTGGCAGATGGGCAAATCTAGAGGGTCCAAAGTGATTGTATTCCTATATCTGGTGCTTGAAGAGGAAGAACGAAAGGTTGGATTCTTGAGACTTTTGACCAGCGCACCTGCGTGTTCACTGGCTGTTCATTGTGGAGGTTTCAAAGTTGTCCCTTTACCTAGCAGCTCAGGTCCCAAGAGACCCAGACAGAAGTTTCAAAGCTTCTTAAGGCCTAACCTTGGAAATGCCAGACTGACACTTCTGCCACATTCTACTGGTCAAGCTAATCTCTATGGCTGAGATTCAAGGAGCAGGGACTTAGATTCCACCTCTCAACGGACGGAGTGGTTAAAAAATGTGGGACCATCTATAGTCTACCACAGCAATTATGTTTTTAAAAGGAGATGCCTTATTTTTAGACATATATACCAAAGGATTTATAGATGAAAGGTATGCTGTCTGGGATTTACTTCAAAATAATTGGGGTGAGGAGAGGATAAGGGTATTGATGAAATAGGATAAGCCATGAATATATAATTATTGGAGCTGCATGACAGCTATGTGGGGTTCACTGTATTATTCTATCTTCATATATGTTTGAAATTGTCCATAAAAAGAAAGGTATCTTATTTTTTTCAAACAGTTTTTTTTTTTTTTGGCCATGCTGCCCAGCTTGTGGGATCTTAGTTCCCTGACCGGGGATTGAACCCGGGCCCTCAGCAGTGAAAGCGTGGAGTCCTAACCACTGGACCACCAGGGAATTCCCAAAAGAAAGTTATTTTTAAAAGTTTAAGTTTTCCTTTATCTGAAAGCTATGTAATAATAAAATAAAAGATCACTGGAAACACCTCTGTACCATGCATTTGGTGTATCTTTACTGATATTAAATATTGAGAAAACCTATATAGATTACTATTACAGATAGGAACTCAGGTATTTGGAATTTGAAGGAGAAAGTTTATTTCCTTAGATTACTGTTGTACAATTGTATGTATGATGTGAATTTACAGATGTCTTATATTTGAAATACTGTCAATAATTTTAGCGGTCTGTAAAGAGCTTTCAATACCTAGTACAGCACAAACTCAGCTGGCTGCTTGATTACGTGGTTTTAAAAGTTTACTTTTAAATAGTTATAGTGGCAAAATCCTTCCAGGAAAACGGTCAACTACTTTTCAGTTAAAAATTAACATGCTTTAGTAACTACCTTTTCCCTTTAGGCGTAATACTGTGACTGAATTTTTTCCTTCCATTTAGATCTGTCACTTAAAAACTCTCTAACGCCAGCACAACTCAATGAATAACTAAAGGAAAACAAGAATTGCATGACATCTGAACGTGTAAAAGGTACCTAGGATTTTCCACTTCCCAAACTCTGCATTACTTATTTTCGTATTTACTAGGTCTATTATTGAACAATCTGCAACCCTTAACAATCAGATTCCTCCTGATCCCTCTTTATATATAAAAACATAGAGGCCAGGCCACTAACATTTACATTACTAACTATATGGCCAAAACTCTATAACTACCAAGTTGTTAACTGTGCCTTACGGAGGATTCCCAAATCCACACAGTACCTGTACAATAAGACTTGATGCCAAGATTGATTGCGACACTACCTCAATTAAGGCTGGAAGTTCAGCCTCATTTGACAAATATGCAGTGATTCTGAAGAAGTAATGCTTGAGGAAAAGGCAAATGGCTTTGACATTTGTACCATGTTTGCATGAATGACTTTCCCTCTTCATCCCAAAACTACCAAGGGCCTTCGTGGAAGATTCTCCTTTCTGCAATGCTCCCACATAATCCTGAAGTAGGAAAACTAAAGAATGAATTAGAACTCATAGTCATGGGACCCTGGGGAAGACACATTCTTTCTGTGCCTCGGTTTCATCATCTATATGATAAAGATTACAATTTCTGTCCCATCTACCACACAGAACCATTAGGACCATCAACTTCTACAATGTTCTCTGAAACAACTTTGGAACCTTATAGCTCTCTGCGAGAGAATTACTACTATTCTACATACATGAAAAAAAAAATTAAGGAAATCTAGAGTTATTTTATTCAAAAAGAAATTTTCGTTTCCAATCCTTTTAGTATTCGCCACCATTTTTTTTCCTTTAGAGAATCAGATGCCATCATTTTTTTTATTTTTTATTTTTTTGCGGTACGCGGGCCTCCGGACGCGCAGGCTCAGCGGCCATGGCTTACAGGCCTAGTTGCTCCGCAGCATGTGGGATCTTCCCGGACCGGGGCACGAACCCATGTCCCCTGCATCGGCAGGCGGACTCTCAACCACTGCGCCACCAGGGAAGCCCCAGATGCCACCATTTTTAAAAATAGGAAAAATATTTAAATCACATGGACATGGAAGTGACCACTGGTCACCTCTCTCCTTTTTCCATTCCAATAGAACCAAGACTTTATTCACAGTGACAAAGTGCCCAGCTAAAAGATTGTATTTCCTGTCCCATATTACAGCTAGTTATGATATTGTGACTATGCCGAACACTGTGACAGATTATTTAGAGATTTGGAGGCAAACATGAAAACCATCAATTAAAAGAGTAGAAATCACCCCTCATCTCTCTTCACCATGTGTCTCTCTGCTAGGTTTATTTTTCTGTGTAAACACCAAACTTTCTCCAAAGTGCTCTCAGCCAGCCATCAAACGTGGAAAAACCTGAAGGGCTCTTTCGTATTAAAGTTTTAATACCTTATAGTAATTTAATGTTCGAAATTCTTTAAGGGCAGTTGAATTTAATACAATTCCCCAAACAAAAGAAAGACTAACATAACTCAATCACCATATACCATAATAAAAATGTGATAATGTCTAAAACTGATAAATGAAGAAACAGTAGTATGAACTGTAACAAACAAAAGAAACAGCTAAAAGATTACAAGCACGGAGTGAAGAGTGCTGAGGTAGAGGCAGAGTCCTATTGTTTTTCTTAAGAAACAGATCATTTCTATACTGTTCTAATTATTTTGTTGTTGTTGTTAAATTTATTTATATTATTTATTTAATTTTGGCTGCCTTGGGTCTTCGTTGCTGTGCGCGGGCTTTCTCCAGTTGCTGCAAGCGGGGGCTACTCTTCGTTGCGGTGCACGGGCTTCTCATTGAGGTGGCTTCTCTCATTGCAGAGCACAGGCTCTAGGTGCTCAGGTTTCAGTAGTTGTGGCACGTGGGCTCAGTAGTTGTGGCACATGGGCTCAGTAGTTGTGGCTCGCGGGCTCTAGAGTGCAGGCTCAGTACTTGTGGTGCACGGGCTTAGTTGCTCCGTGGCATGTGCGATCTGCCAGACCAGGGATTGAACCTGTGTCCCCTGCATCGGCAGGCGGATTCTTTTTTTTTTTTTAATTTAATTTAATTTAATTTTTTTATACATCAGGTTCTTATTAGTTAGCTATTTTATACACATCAGTGTGTACATGTCAATCCCAATCTCCCAATTCATCCCACCACCACCTCCCCCACCCCGCCACTTTCCCCGCTTGGTGTGTTCGTATGTTTGTTCTCTACATCCGCGTCTCTATTTGGCAGGCGGATTCTTAACCACCGCGCCACCAGGGAAGTCCTCTATACTATTCTAAACCTTTAAGCCTTTGCTACTTCTGCTAACCATTTTTAAAAAGGCACGTGTAGATATTAAATTGAAGAGAAGTTGGAAGCCATTGTGTAACAAGAGTTCAAACACTCTGAATACCTGCCAGGATCCTGGTTCCTTCTGAGCAGAGGGACTTCTAGGTGGTTCCTTGAATATATCTTGACTTGCTCTTGTGTCATGTGACCACAGCTGAAACGAAACAAAAATTGGTTCGCTGACCAAAGGCAACCAGTTTATGTAGGTTGAGGAAGTCTTGCCTCAAAATCAATTCAACTAGGACAATCTATATTGGAGGGTGACTAATGAACCCAAATAGATCCTCTCTTAGGAAGATATGAATGCAAAAGAAAGAGCACTTGGAAGGAGTGGAAAGAGAGAACAGTAGAAAAGGAGGCCAAGCCGAGCAAGACATTCAGAAAGAAAAGCTAAATTGCAATCATGCTGGAGTGGCAAGAAAGAGCAGGGGCAGTGCGCCTGCTTCCGAGGTGGCCACGAGCTCACTGGGCAACACAATTACTGCTGAATGCTGAAGGACAGTTCTGCATGGATGGGGTCAGTACATGCAACTGCCCAGAGGTCTCCTTTGTTGCCTGTGTTGCATAATTTTGTAAACTTATTTCAAACGTCTCTTATCTGAGACACGTTTGTTCCTTCCAACATGAAACAGATTGTGGGATGTGGTCGTGTGCTGCAAGATGGATCTCTCCCCACCCCTGACACCATCTTTTCAGGAATACAGCCTTCACTTCTCTAGTTACAGGAGTATTGAAGGCTGACATCTCTCAGCTGAAGCACTGGAGAACTGCCTCACTCAAGGTCACTGCCCTGGAAGCAGCCCTCATCTAAAGATGCAGTGGGAGGGGGATGAGAGTGAACGCACCCTTGCTTCCATCGGGACAATTTATAGGTCCAGAGCTCCACAAGCTATCAGTTGAGTCCTTTGTTGGGACTGGACAACAATTCGTCTTCTCCTTCTGCTTCTTCACTCCACCATAGGTATTAATACTAAGAGCACTCCCCTCTCCCCCACCATAAACGTCCAACATGCAAGTCTCAGATTACCAATGGATGTCTGTTTCTCTGGGAACGCAACCTAAAACAAAGGACACGTTGGTTCTTAGGCCAAGGCTTGTTTCTGTCACCCTTCTACCAACATCTCTGAAAGTTCCTACCAGGCTTAAGTTAACAGCTGTCAAGCTCCTCTTCCCAAATGCAAGTCAGTCCTCAGCACTAATGAGTCCAGCCAGCTCAACCTCAATAATGTCCACCAGTACAGCCATGGGAAATATCTCCAGGGACAGGCAATGGCTCATAACCGCAGCCACAACCTTCTCAGCTGCCTTTGCCAGGGTACATTGAGCCTGTAGTATCACTGGCCAGATAGAGACAGTGAAGGTATAACTGCAGCAGGGCATAGAAAGCAATGCTCCAGTCCACGGATACAAGGATGCCCTTCTAGAGTGGATGTGGCCATCAGACAAGATGTCTTGGCAAAGATGGCTTTATGTCAGTCAGAAGCCTGCGTTTTGTTTCAGGCTGTTTTAGGTTGTCATCTTCACGGAAATATCTGTAATACTTGCAGCAAAAGCTCAAGCTTGAGAGACTCAGCCGCTACAACCTAAGAGTGGCAGACTGGCCACTCATTATGACCATGTGGACAACCTACTATTATGGAAATCCGGCTGCATTCAAAATGTCTGTGCCAATGTGATATATTTAAAGGTAAGTCAAGAACTTCATCTCAGCCCTAACCAGCAAACCTTAACAGTGATGGAATTAAGTAAAACACATTGACTTTGTGTTGTGAATGAATATCAGGGCACAAAATGAGGTGTCTAAGAAATACCACATTTCTTTAAACAAACTTACTTGTCACTATGAACCTTTAGTCTACCAGCCTGGTAAGAATGCAACTTCAATGACCTTCGGGACTTATCTTCCAAGGAGAGTTGTGCAAAGGTCCTGGGGCTGACATAGCGAAATACTAGTTACTGTTGCTTCACCCATCTCACAAACCACACTCATGTCCTGTGGCTCTTCTGCGTCAATCCTTCCTACCCAAGTACTCACAAAACCATTCCTGTGCTCTCCCAGTGCCACTGCAAGGGAGCAAGGCCAGGGTATCCACAGCTCAGGGTTGCAAATAGGTTTCAGTGCCTCAGGGAACATTTTTTCCCCCGCCTTAGGACATCTCAAAGAAATGCCTCTCCCTTTCTCCTCAAGGAAACCTAGCAGAAGCCCTTCAGAGCTCCTGAGCCCTAGGAGTTAGGTTTCTTCTAACCCCACAGGATCCCTTGGCCTTAGGCTATTCCTGCTTTCAGCCCAATCATGAGCCCTGAGGCAGAGAATGGCAAAACCTGATGAAAATGAGGGGGAAGAGAAAATGCTGGAAGAACAAACAGAATTTAGTAATTCAGGAAATTATCCTGCTACCTTCCAATGGCTTTCCCTCTCACTGAGCAAACAACTGGAAGTCCCTACTGTGGCCTAAAAGTCCAATACGACTTGATCTCCTGCTCCCCCTTGGACGCCGGCTCTTCCCTTGCACCCGCTCATAATTCCACTGTAGTCACACTGTGCTTATTTACGCTCCTTGAACTTGCCAACCCCTCTCATCAGAGCCTTGCGGCAGCCAGCCTCCAGGATGATCCCCAATGACCTCTATCTGATGGTATTCATGTCCTTACAGAGTCCCCTTCTGTGCTGGATGGGAGTGACCTGTGAAACAATCAGATTTTGCAGAGATGATGATGTGTAACTTCTGAGCTATGTCTATAAGACATGTGGTTTCTACCTTGCCCCATTTTGGACTCTCTGCTCTGGGAGCAGCCAGCCAGCCACTGTGTCATGAGGACACTCAAGCAGCCCATGGAGAGGTCCATGTGGGTAGATACTGAGGCTTCCTGCCAACGACCAGCATCAAGGGGTTAAACCATTTTGGAACAGCCCCTGTCAAGCCTTCAGAGACTATAGGCCTGTTTAACATCTTGACTGCAACCTCTTAAGAGATTCTAAGCCAGAGCCACCCAGTTAAGTCACTTCCAAATTTGGCCCACAGAAACTGTGAGATAATCAATATCTATTGTTATTTTAAGCTGCTAAGTTTTGGGATAACTTGTTTTGCAGCAATAGATAGATAGTACAGGCCCTTGACATGCCTTCCTCAGAAAACTTGATCTCAAAATTCCTACATGTCTTCTATACTTCCTTAATACTGCTCTAATATCTCCTTGTAAGAAGGCCTGCTCTGACCGCCTATGTAAAAACAGCACCCTCCCCCCACTACGACATCATGCTTGGTCCCCATTTCTCTGCTTTATTTTCCTTCACTGGTCTTTATAACCACCTGACATATTATATGTTTATTTGTTTACTATCTGTACCCCCATGCTCAAATGTAGGCTCCCTGAGAACAGGGATTTGTTTTGTTCACTGCTGTATCTCCAAGGTTGAGAACAGTGTCTGTCCCATGGTAGGCATTCAGTAAATATTTCTTGAAGGGAGGAAGGAAATTAAAAGTCAGCAAAGGGTCATGATGAAATCATGCAGTCAGGCTGAGGATATGAGACTCAACGCGTACCTTGAAGACAAAAATAACAGATAGTTTTGGGGGTGGTATCTTCCAGTTCTGGTCCAGGCAATTAAATCAAAGAGAGGGATGCAAAATTATAGTTTGTAGGAGAACAAGGAAGGACTGAAAAGATAGGAAAGGTTGAATCTATGAGGGAACACCACAAATGCCAAGCCAAGGAGCTTCACGGCATCTTTCAAAATCACAAAGCATGAAACATGATTCTAAACAAATCATAAAACTAATTTAAGAAATCAAAGAGTTTGGACTTCCCCCGTGGCACAGTGGTTAAGAATCCGCCTGCCAATGCAGGGGACACAGGTTCAATCCCTGGTCCGGGAAGATCCCAAATGCCGCGGTGCAACTAAGCCTGTGCGCCACAACTACTGAGCCTGTGCTCTAGGGCCCGTGAGCCACAACTACTGAAGCCCGTGCACCTTAGAGACCAAGTGCCGCAACTACTGAGCCCACGTGCTGCAACTACTGAAGCCCGCGCCCCTAGAGCCTGTGCTCTGCAACAAGAGAAGCCATTGCGATGAGCAGCCCGCGCACAGCAATGAAGAGTAGCCCCTGCTCACCACAACTAGAGAAAGCCTGCGCGCAGCAATGAAGACCCAACACAGCCAAAAAAAAAAAGAAAAAAGAAATCAAAGAGCTCGATACAAAGCCAAAGGATTTTATAGTGTTAATGTGCTCTTGTTACACATTTCTCCTGTGTGTAATTACTTATTAATAATCATTGAAAGATTTTAAGCATTTAAAATCAAAAAGTTTATCCCATCTCAAGGAACATTTAAGATAAGTCCAGATAGAAGTTTGTGCTTTCAGGAATCCTGTGGGCAGCCAAAACACAATCTTTGTAAAAGCATTTTGTCTGATACCTATCAGAGCTTAACACTGAACTAACAACAGACAAGGATTTGAGTACAGGTGGCTATTTTCTGGAATACGTGTGAAGGGGTCATTTATGTGTATCATGGGCTTCTTTTATTTAAAGTGCCAGAAATAAAACATTTTTTGAAGGGGAAAGAATCAGAGGCTGGCAACCAGGGCAAGAAGCTGAAAAGAGGTTGTTTTTTTTTTTAAACATCTTGGCACATACTCTGGGATAGGGCTTTTTAATTTTCTAATCTATGTATTTATCTTAAAATGCATTAAAATAGTTCAGTGTATTCTATCTCACCTCATTTCCATTTATCTTTCTTTATCTCCCTTATTCTGACCACTGCCTATTTATATTTACTGAGTTTGTTGGTCCATGGCTGTTCAGCATATTTGTTGAAGATCTGAAAGCAATGATTTGACGCTTGCTCCATTAGTAATATTTTAATACCAGCTCCACGTTTTCCAAATGGGCTCAACACTTGTCTTTATCTCTTGTTTAATGTTTGGGAAGTAAACCTATTGAGTATTTTCTTATCAGAGCTCCCTTTGCTTTCAATGAAGCAAGTACAAATGCCTATTTCACTGTCTGTTCCACACCTTCTACAAAACACTGTTTTTGCTCAAAAAACAATAAATGTAAAAATGGTGAACAAAGCACTCAATGACTAGCATGCTCTTTAACGCGTATATATTACTACTTGCTGTAAAATAACTCAGAATCATGCTTTGAACTTATGTAGCTCCTTCCCTTTGACACACTTATCAATGTTTGTCTCTTGAAATTGTACTCCTACAAGTCTTCCTATGTAAACAGAATATGGTGAAGATAATACCTAGGGAAAGAAGGTATGGTATTGCAAGTTCTATGAAAATCTCACTGGATCTCCTACAAGGACATTTTTGGGATTATTTAATGATCCTCTGGGCAGACTGCTTCACTTTCACTTAATGTGAAAGGAAGAAAAATATAAAGCCATTCATTTTACTGCAAGATGACCTAAATATATCATCGTGAAGGAATGGGTTGTCTTCTTGAAGAAGACAAAAGGAAACACATCTATGAAATCTAAGGACAGCCTTCATGGTTGTTCAGTGGACCTGCAAATTCACCTACCTGAGGATTATTCTAAGCAGTACAGCAGATCAATAAACTGAATGTTGTCAGATGAAAAGTCTTCTGTGTGCATGATTAATTATTTTAACTAGGCAGTTAACATCTTTTCATTATCACATAAATGTACTATATTGAAAATCTGACAGTATGGTATTGAGTGGGAAGGCCTTCTTAAGTATAAAATTGGCATTAAAAAAAGCTGTCATATATTTGCAAATATGCAGGTGGAAAGCCTTTAGAGAACTTAAATTGCCCTAATTAAAATTAAAGATTTCGGCTTCAGTGTGTACCTGGGAATGCCATTGTTAATGACTGCAATTGGTCTCTTCTGTTGATGTAGTCAGCATTTCTTATATTTTATGAGCCTGCTCTATTGTTCTACTGAAAAAGGTTATCCTTTTTCGCCACTGTGGCAGCAATCTTTGACTACACTGTGAAGATTCCCTTGTAGACCATGTGACTGAGTTCAATGGACTGTGAAGTTATACCTCCATCATGCTTTCTCTTTTCCCTATGTCCCCACCAGATGGGTATAACAATGGTGAAGCACAAGAAAATTCCCAGACACAAGATGGAAGAGTCCAAATCCCTAAATCACCCCATGGAGGAAAGCCATCCTCAACCAGGAACCCTTCATTGAACAGCTATATCGGCAAAAAATAAATTTTTATTATGTTAAGCCATTACAATTTTAGGTTTTATTTATTATAGCAGCTAGTTATTTCAATATAGTTACCTAAGATAAGTAATATTCCACCTTACTAGAAGAAACACATACACATATACACACACATTATATACACACAAACCAAAATATATACAAATACACATACACAATTTTCATTTCTTTCTTTTTTTTTTTTTTTTGCGGTACATGGGCCTCTCACTGTTGTGGCCTCTCCCGTTGCGGAGCACAGGCTCCGGACGCGCAGGCTCAGCGGCCATGGCTCACGGGCCCAGCTGCTCCGCAGCATGTGGGATCTTCCCGGACCGGGGCACGAACCCGCGTCCCCTGCATCGGCAGGCGGACTCTCAACCACTGCGCCAACAGGGAAGCCTCATTTCTTTTTTATATTGCTAATGGGAATATAAAATTCCACAACACTTCTGGAATACAATTTGATGGCATTTATCAAAACCCTTAATTATGTACTACCTATTCATGTTTAATTATGTGATTACCTTGACCTATTTCAAGGAATTTGTACTGAGTAAATAGTGTGCAAAGATTTAGCTCCAATGATATTGTGTGGTATTTTTTTTATATTAGCAAAATATTGTAGGCCACAAAAATATCCATGCTAATGAATAATGTAAATAAATTGTGGTACTTTAGACAATGGAATATTTTAGACAATTAAAATAATATTATAGAAAATTACCTAGAGATTACCATACTAAGTGAAGTAACTCAGACAAATATATGATATCACTTATATGTGGAATCTAAAAATATGATACAAATGAACTTACTCACAAAACAGAAACAGACTCACAAACTTAGAAAACAAACTCATGATTACCAAAGGGAAAAGATGGGGGGGAGGGATAAATTAGGAGTTTGGGATTAACAGATACACACTACTATATATAAAATAGATAATCAGCAAGGACCTACTGCATAGCACAGGGAACTCTACTCAATATTCTGTAATAAGCTATATGGGAAAAGAATCTGAAAAAGAATGGATATATGTATAACTGAATCACTTTGCTGTACACCTGAAACTGACACAACATTGTAAATCAACTATACCCCAATATAAAATAAAGATTAAATTAAATGAAAAAAAAAATCATGACACAGGATAGTGGTAATAGTACACTGCTAAGTGAAAACAGCAAGTGATAATATAACGTATATAGCTTGGTTCTAATTATTATTTTTAATGTGTATCTTTGTGTGTGTATATCCAAAAAAATCCCCCCAAAACAGAAAAGAAATACAGTAAAATATAGCCAGTATTTATATCAAGGTAGTGGGACTAAATGTGATATTATTGTTTTTTAATTTATAATAGTTTTATTGAGATATATGTCAGAAATCTACAGTTCACCCTTTGTAAGTGTATAATCAGTAGCTCTTAGTATATTCACAAAGCTTTATGTCAGTTAATGTTATATAATTCCAGAATATTGTCATCAACACTCCCCACCCCTGCAAGGCCCCATTGTCATTAGCAGTCACTATTTATCCTCCCAAACTGCAGTCCCTGACAACCACTAGTCTACTTTTTGTCTCTGTGGTTCTGCCTACTCTAGACATTTTATATAAATAGAACCATATAATATGTAGCCTTTTGTGTTTGGATTCATTCATTTAGCATAATGCTTTCAAGGTTCGTCCATTCTGTAGCATGTATAAGAACTTTGTTCTTTTTATGGCCAAGTAATATTTCACTGTATGGACATACCACATTTTGTTTATTCATTTATCAGTTGATGGACATTTGTGTTACTTCCATTTGGGACTATCATGAATAATATTATGATCATTCCATTCCTGTACAAGTTTTCTCTTGGGTATATATTTAGGAGTAGAATTTATGGGTCATATGGTAAATCTACATTTAACATTTTAAGGAAATACTGAATTTTTCCAAAGCAGCTGCACCATTTTACATACCCTTTGCAGTGTGTGAAGGTTCCAATTATTCACTGACTCATCAATACTTATTATTATCTGACTTTTATTACAGCCACCAAAGTGGGTACGAAGTGGTAAATCGTTGTGGGTTTTTTTACATTTAAAAAACATTTTTTTATTGGAGTATAGTTGCTTTACAATATTGTGTTAGTTTCTACTGTACAGCAAAGTGAATCAGCTATATGTATACATATATCCCCTCTTTTTTGGATTTCTTTCCCATTTAGGTCACCACAGAGCACTGAGTAGAGCTCCCTGTGCTGTACAGTAGGTTCTCATTATTATCTATTTTATACATAGTATCAATAGTGTATATATGTCAATCCCAATCTGCCAGTTCATCCCACCCCTCCCTTTCTACTTTGGTATCCACATGTTTGTTCTCTACGTCTGTGTCTCTATTTCTGCCTTATAAATAAGATTGTCTATACCAATTTTTTCAGATTCCACATATACGCATTAATATACCATATTTGTTTTTCTCCTTCTCACTTAGTTCACTCTGTATGACAGTCTCTAGGTCCATCCACATCTCTACATAAATGTGATTTTAAAATGTTGTTTTTATTTCTGTATTTCCTAAATTTTTTTCAATGAATACACATATTTTTGTCATAAATTGTGTATAAACACACATATATACACATATGTGTGTGTGTATATATATATATGTTACATATATTTATAAAATTGGAGGGAAGGAGGCATGGTAATCTTTTATTTATTTTTTTTTTTTTGAGGTACGCGGGCCTCTCACTGCTGTGGCCTCTCCCGCTGCAGAGCACAGGCTCCGGAGCAGCAGGCCCAGCGGCCGTGGCTCACGGGCCCAGCCGCTCCGCGGCACGTGGGATTCTCCCGGACCAGGGCACGAACCCATGTCCCGTGCATGGCCAGGCAGACTCCCAACCACTGCGCCACCAGGGAAGCCCGGTAATCTTATTGGTAAGCCTATTCTTGCAGAATAGGCTTTCTCCCAGAATAGAAAATGAGGATGGCAGGTTTCTGGTGGTGGTAGAGCAATGTAGGGAAGAAGTGGCTTATTGAGGAAATGACGATGAGGAAGGGTACACCAGATAGAAACCATTCGATATTAAGCTGATTCTGAAGAGAACTGCAGAGGGCACTAAATGAATACTGAGTATTTTATACTACAATTTTTTTAAATTAACGAATCCCCATGGCACTCATGCAGTGATTCTGGCCTCACATCCACACATGCTACTCCCATCCTAATCCCTGTTTTACAACACTGCAAAACCCATGCCTGTCCAAGGGACAATTTGTCATCATGGCAAATGTACACTTTGTGTTTTTAGCATCCCTCTACTTCCTGCTTCTTTGACCTTCTATTCTCTATATTTTCTCTTGTTTTATAACAGTATTTAACCACCAAAAGTCCAAAACTGTCCTGACATTTAAGATTTGAACACTTCTAAGCCTAGCTTCTTTTCTTTTCTTTTATTTTTTAATATTTATTGATTTATTTATTTGGCTGTGCCGGGCGGCACACAGGATCTTGAGTTGGAGTATGCGGGCTCTTAGTTGCAGCATGTGGGATCTAGTTCCTTGAGCAGGGATTGAACCTGGGCCCCCTGCATTGGGAGCCTGGAGTCTGAAGCACTGGACCACCAGGGAAGTCCCAAGCCTAGCTTCTTTCAAATTGGACAAGTGATCTTGAGAAATTTACTGCACATCTTGGGACTTGTCCTTTCCCTTCTTCAGTGAAATAACCGGACCATGGTCCTCTTCTACTCCAACATACTGAGATTCTGTGGTAATGAATTACCATAAGAGACTGATCTTGAAATTCACTCAAGGATCTTCTCCCTGTGCCTCTGTTTCCTGACCTAAAAAATACCTGGCTCCCAGACGAGGACCCTGAGAGAGTCGTATCTGAGTCTAGAGATCTTTTTCTTGTTCTTTCTTTTTCTCTTCCTTCCTTCCTCCCTCTTTCGTTATCTTCCTTCCTTTTTCCTTTCTTTCTTTTTTCTTTCTTCCTTTGTATAGCTATTAATATTGTTTATTTATTAATAGTATTTCTAGTTTAATTCACCTCTGGTCTTCCTGACTCTTTATTAGTGAGAAAAATGACAACTATCCATGTCTATCGATTACACACCCATAATCAAAGTCCTTCAGGAGGATCTGTCAAGAGCAAACCTGGGAAAGAGGGGTTTCCTTCCTGGTAAACTTCAGGAAAGTGAATCATTCAGGATGCCTGCTTTGTAATACACAGATGTGGGCAGGGACCCATGTGGACAGCCACTCACGTTTTCATTGAAGGGGGCTTGGTTAACATGCCTTTGAGTCAACCATGGAGTCCCTTCCACCCACATCTGCCATTGTGGGACTGGAGACTAAAACCCAGAGCCACTCTTACCCTAGGGAGCTGTCCTCTGGGCTTCCGCCTTTCATTGGGGTTCAGTGTCACTGAAGTGCTTGTCTACTCTCCTCTGATCCTTATCCACTTCTAGCCACCACTTTTTAAAAACATTCTAGAGTTCTCATGTGTAAATGTCATCTGTATGACTCCACTGGGAAGAAAAGAACGGTATTTAGGGATTCAGAGGTCCTGGTAGCAATGGGTTTCCTTTGTTTCCTGTCAAATAACTTGTGTTTTTAGGTGTAATTTCACTCTGGAGAGGTCCTCTGAGCTCTTCTTGACAACATTTTTCCTTTCAGTGAGAAGAAAGTAAAAATATGGCAGGGAAGCACTTCAGGAAGCAATTGGGGTGGATAATGAATTAAGAAAGCAATGAGAAGATAAAGAAATTCTTGGCAGCCTAGAAAGGAAACTGCTTTTATCCATCTGAAAAGTAATTCCATCATGCATATCAAGGTTACACCGAAAGGCTATCTACCCAATGCAATTATGTTTCATAAAGCATGTGCTGAGAATTGTACACACATTTCTTCACTTACGTGAAGTAAGCGGACAATAGATATAATCTCCATTTTACAAAAGAAAAAAATGAAAGGTAAAAATTTCACCAAAGTTCAAGGTCTATGCTTCAGTTTCCTAAACCGTGAGGGTTATAATAGCACCTACTTCATGAGTTATGAGGGCTGCATGAGATAAGGCTTATTAAGGAGGTTTGCACAGGGGAAAACTTGGTAATTGTTAGCTGAGATTTTATTATTATTTTTATTGCTAATAAGTGGCTAATTCTGAAGCCAGTATTCTTGTTCCTGGGATTTGAGTACAGAAAGAACAGTGCTGGACAACAACAACAGAAAACAAACAACCCGGGCTTCCCTGGTGGAGCAGTGGTTGAGAGTCCGCCTGCTGATGCAGGGGACACGGGTTCGTGCCCTGGTCCGGGAAGATCCCACATGCCGTGGAGCGGCTGGGCCCGTGAGCCATGGCTGCTGAGCAAACAAAAACAAACTAAAAAAAAGAAAGCAAACAACCCAATCGAAAAATGGGCAGAAGACCTAAATAGACACTTCTCCAGAGAAGACATACAGATGGCCAATAGGCACATGAAAAGATGCTCAACATCGCTAATTATTAGAGAAATGCATATCAAAACTACAATGAGGTACAACCTCACACTGGTCAGAACGGTGATCATTAAAACGTTTACAAATGACAAATGCTGGAGAGGTTGTGGAGAAAAGGGAACCCTCTTGCACTGTTGGTGGGAATGTAAATTGGTACAGCCACTATGGAGAACAGTATGGAGGTTCCTCAAAAAAACAGAATTACCATATAACCAGGAATCACACTCCTGGGCATATATCCGGACAAAACTATAATTCAAAAAGAACATACACTTCTGTATTAATAGCAGCACTATTCACAATAGCCAAGACATGGAAACAACCTAAATGTCCATCAACAGACGAATGGATAAAGAAGATGTGGTACATATATACAATGGAATATTACTCAGTCATAAAAAAGAACGAAAAATGCCATTTGCAGCAACATGGATGGACCTAGAGATGATCATACTAAGTGAAGTACATCAGAAGGAGAAAGACGAATACCATATGGTATCACTTATATGTGGAATCTAAAATATGACACAAATGAACCTATCTATGAAACAGAAACAGACTCACAGACATAGAGAACAGACTTGTGGTTGCCAACAGTGTGGGGGTTTGGGGGAAGGATGGACTGGGAAGTTGGGGTTAGCAGATATAAGCTATTATATATAGGATGGATAAACAACAAGGTCCTACTGTATAGCATAGGGAGCTATATTCAATATCCTGAGATAAACCATAATGGAAAAGAATATTTTAAAAAGTATGTATATATATAACTGAATCACTTTGCTGTACAGCAGAAATTAACACAACGTTGTAAATCAACTATACTTCAATAAAAAAAATAAAAGATAGGGACTTCCCTGGCGGTCCAGTGGTTAAGACTCCACACTTCCAATGCAGGATGCGTGGGTTCTATCCCTGGTCAGGGAACTAAGATCCCATGTGCCACATGGCGCAGCCAAAAAAGAAAAGAAAAAGAAAAGATAAAATTTAAAAAAAGGGAAGAAAGAACAGAGCTGGAAAGGCTGGAGCAACATCAGAAGGAATAGCAATATAGATCAGGAATAATTCCTGAGCCCATAAAGTGCTGTGTTGGGGACGGTGACCTGACCAACAGGCATCTAGTCACCTGATCCTGATGACAGTGACGTTCATGAGAACAGACACCATAATTCTTGGGCGTAGCAGGTGCTACAAACACCCACTTAGTTACCTACCCTTTTTGAAGATCTTCAACGCATTTTGAACCACAGGAAAAGATACAGGTACCCAATTTTTCTGCATGAGAATGATAGTTCTTCCTAACCAAAATTTTGCTCCTTCCTTAATATAACTCTTACCTGAAGGCACAATAAATATAGGTTTCATTTTGAAATACAAAACTTGCAAAATAATTTTGAACAGTAGCAGTGATTTGTGGTTGCCTCTTTCCACAAAACCAGAACAGGTCAGCTGACATTTTACATATCTTATACTTTATATAACTGCTACTTATAATGATCTTCAAGAACTTGGGAGCACAAAGCTCCTTTTGGGGTTAGAAAACAATAATTTAAAAAAATTTCAAGTGAAAGCATAGAAATAATCATCAACCAACCCCCAGAGATGTATCTGGAGCAGCTCATTCTCCACATAACCCAAACCAAACTGTATTGTAAATATTTCGTATTTCCTGTATATTGTGATGCTTTGACATCTTGAAAAACCTTTCTGGCTGGGAAGAGCCTGCCCTTCCCTGGGCTAGTCAACTCTTAGAGATAGCAAAGGGCCCAGCTGGGACCACATCTTTGATACAAAAACTAACCAATCCAGAGCCATACCTCCTCTATCTGGTTTGTGTACCCCAGGGAGTAATAGTCCTCTGCCTTAACCATCCCAGGGCCAGGTGCCAGACAACTAGGGACAATTCCTATAGCTTAGAGACCATCAAAATTATTCAAATTAGCCACTCCTAAGTGTTTATGCTGCCCTAGCTTGCCCTTCCCATGGAAACCCCAATAAAGGTCATGGCCTAAACCTTCCCCTCACTCCTGACTTCTGCCACCTGACCATCTTGGGCTTTTCCATGTGGCCCTGCATGGTCTGCTGTGTCTCCTGTGCCTAGGACTGGTGAGTAAAATAAACTTGGTTGGGTTTTTTTCTGAGCCTCTCTTCTATCTCCTCTTATGGCCACACCTGACTGACCATCTCATAAAAGAATACAAACATCACTCTCCCGGGATTAAAAAAGAAGGGGTGTGTTTGTGGCTCTTGATATAAAGGTCAAACTCTTTAAAATGGCAGACAAATCCTTTCAACATTTTACCTTTGTTTACCCTATAACCTCATTTCTTTCTTTCTGCTTTTTGGTCGCACCAACTGGCTTGTGGGATCTTAGTTCCCCGACCAAGGATTGAACCCAGGGCCCCCAGCAGTGACAGTACTGAGTCCTAACCACTGGACTGCCAGGGAATTCCCTAACCTCATTTGTTACCACATCCAAACAGCTACCCTCCCAGTGACCTAATGCCACTAAACATGAATGCTAATTATTTTAGGTCTTCTGCTATCCCAGCCCTGTACTCTCAGCCCAAACTAGGGAAATCTCAGTCCTTCCTTCTCCATTAAGACCTCAGACACTATCTACTTCCTCCTTCTCTTCCCTTCCTCCAGCTATTTCTGTTTCTGTAAAGACCTATGTTATGGCCTTACTCATTTTGTATTGCAATCCTTGGCTTGCATGTGGAGGTTAGGAATTGTATCTTTGTATATCAGGACCTAGCAGACAAGTCTTCAGGAAATGTTTGTGGGTCTGAGGGATAGTTAGCACTTGAGCTGTAAAAAGTCTTCAGCGTGTACCCCAAATAAGGGTATAATTAGCTCATTTATTCATTTACTGAGTACCTATTATGAAATAGGCGAAGTTCTAAGTCTTGAAACTAAAGCAGTGGAAAATAAACAAACAAAAACAGATGAAAATCCTTACATGGTACTTGCATAGGAGTGGGGAAGACAGACAATAAACAAGTGAAATATATTATTAAATGGTGATATGTGCTGTGGAAAAATATAAAGTGGGGAAAATAGAGTGTTCTAGAGAGAGCTGCAATTTTATGTAAGGTGCTCAAATTAGATTAATACAAACAGCAGTAATACCAAAAATTCGACAGCAAAGCATTTTCTAATGTATTCCCTGGGTTTTCTATTATATTCTGAAGAAACTTTGCAGAAAATCTATTGGGAAAATAGTTTATGAAAAATATTTCCATAAGAAATTAAATTATGTTCCCAAGGCACAACCTTAGTAACTTCAAAAATATTTTTTTAGGGCTTCCCTGGTGGCGCAGTGGTTGAGAATCCGCCTGCCAATGCAGGGGACACGGGTTCAAGCCCTGGTCTGGGAGGATCCCACATGCCGTGGAGCGGCTGGGCCCGTGAGCCACAACTACTGAGCCTGCGCATTTGGAGCCTGTGCTCCGCAACAAGAGAGGCCGCGATGGTGAGAGGTCCGCGCACCGCGATGAAGAGTGGCTCCCGCTTGCCGCAACTGGAGAAAGCCCTCGTGCAGAAACGAAGACCCAACACAGCCAAAACTAAAATAAATTAATTAATTAATTAAAAATAAAACAACAAAAACAAAAAAGAAAATTTTAGTAGTACCACAACATTAAAGAACATTAAGAATCTGTTACACAAACAATAAAGAAACAATATGAAATGCCATTAATAAAAATTGTGAAGCATTGATTTCTGAAAATTTTCTCCTCCATAAAAATAATGAAAAAAACTGGAAAAATTGTCAGAATCAACTTGTTCAGAACTCTGGAAATTAATCAAAGTCTTGTAGAAATCCAGCATTCACACAAGAAAAGTGGTTGAATTTTGGTAAGAACATTAGTTTGTGGGGTTTTAACTTGTTGTAGTCCCATTCTCTACTCTCACCTCTGAAGCAATGTTGAAAATTAAGAGCCTGTATCTGAGGTGAAAACCAGTATCCAGGAAACAACTGGGGGGTTGGAGCTCCTTCTAAAGCTTACTCTCAGAGAACTGTCATTATTTGACCAGTCTCATGGTTCCCAAGAAGACTAAACGTGCACCTAGAAACACAGCCCCAACATATATGAAGCAAAAATGACAGAAATGAAAGGAGAAATACACAATTAAAAATAATGGTTGGGGAGTTCCCCGATGGCCCAGTGGTTATGACTTCGGCGCTTTCATTGCCTGGGGCCCAGGTTCAATCCCTGGTTGGGGAACTAAGATCCCACAAGCTGTGCCATGTGGCCAAAAAATAAATAAATAAAACAAAATAAAAATAAATAAAAATAATGGTTGGATACTTCAATACTCCACTATCCATAATTGATAAAATAACAGATTGACAAAGAAATAGAAGACTTCCGATTAAACGAAGAAAAATGTGAAAAATGTTTTTGAAAATGTATTTGAGGGACTTCCCTGGTGGTTCAGTGGTGAAGAATCCACCTTCCAAAGCAGGGGACACAGGTTCAATCCCTAGTCGGGGAACATGCCATGGGGCAACTAAGCCTGTGCACCACAACTACTGAGCTTGTGCGCCTCAACAAGAGAGCCTGCGTGCTGCAAACTACAGAGCCCATGTGCTCTGGACCCCGCCAGCCACAACTAGAGAGAGAAAGCCCACACACCACAACTAGAGAGAAGCCTGCACCCTGCATCAAACAGCCCGTATGGCAACAAGCAGCCCATGCTGCAATGAAAGATCCCGCATGCCACGATGAAGACCCCGCGTGCTGCAACTAAGACCCGACACAGCACACACACACAATAAATAAATAAATAAATAAATAAATAAATAAATATTAAAGAAAGAAAGAAAGAAAATGTATTTGACATGTTTATCTAGATTCTAATAGTCTTCCAAACTCTCAGCAGTTCTGAATGTAAACAATAAAGATTTGGATATTATGATGTAAGAAAGAAAGAAACAGAAGACTTGAACAACACTATAAACCAACTAGACTTAACAGACATTTATAGAACATCTCACACAACAACAACAGAATACATATTATTCTAAGTGCACATGAAACATATATAAGCCATTAGATGTGCCCATAAATTTAAAAGGATTGAAACTATACAAAGCATATTTTCCAATACAATGGAGTGAAATTAGAAATAAATAACATAAGGAAATTTTGAAAATTCACAAATATATGAAAACTAAAAAGCACACTTAAATGGCCAATTAGTCGAAGAACAACTCACAAGGGAAATTAGAAAATACTTCGAGAAGAACAACAATAAAAACACAACATACCAAAATGCATGGGATGTAGCAAAAGCAATGCTCAGAGGGAAATTTATAGTTGTAGATGTTTATGTTAAAAAACAAGAAAGATCTCAAATAAAACTTAACCTTCCACCTTAAGAAACAGCCAGGTAGAGGGTATATCAAACTAAATCCAAAGCAAACAGAAGTTAGGAAATAAAAAGAATTACTGTAGGAAAAAATGAAATAGAGACTATAAAGGCAGCAGAAAAAGTCAACAAAAAGAAAAAGTTGGTTAGTTGTAAAACTAAAGAAAATGGATAAACCTTTATCTAGATAGACCAAGAAAGAAAGATAGAAGACTCAAATTACTAGAATCCAGAATAAAAGAGAGGACATTATCACTGACATTACAGAAATAGATGAAATACTGTGAATAATTGTGTGCCAATAAAGTAGAAAACCTAGATGAAATGGACAAATTCCTAGAAAGACAAGAACTACTGATACTTATTCAAGAACAAATAGAGAATTGAAATAGACCTATAACAAGTAAAAATTTCAGTGAGTAATCAAAAATCTACCAACAGAGGAAAGCCCAGACCCAAACAACTTCACTGGTGGATTCTACCAAACATTTCAGGAAGAATTAATTCCAATTCCTCACTAATTTTTCCAAAGAAAGAATAGAAAGAGCCACTGACCAATTCAATCTATGGAGTTAGCATTACCTGATACCAAGACCAGACAAAGAAATCACAAGAAAAAATAATGCTACAGACCAATATGCCTTAAGAATATAAACACAAAAATCCTTAACAAATTACTAGCAAACTGAATCCAGCAACATATAAAAAGGATTATACACCATGATTGAGTGCAATTTATCCCAGCAATGCAAGGTTGGTTCAATATAAGAATATCAATCAATGTAATACACTTCATAAATAAAGAAAAAAAACCATATGACCATCTCAATCAATGTGGAAATGTTATTTGACAAAATCCAACACCCTTTCATGATGAAAACACTCAACAGACACTGGAAAATAGAGGGGATATCCTCAACTTGGAAAAGGGCATTTTGAAAAAACATGGCTACTATGAAAGCTAGTGGTGAAAAACTGAAAGCATTCCTCATAGGTCAGGAACTAGATAAGGATGTCCTCTCTTGCCACTTCTATTCAACCTTGTACTAGAGATTCTAGCCAGGACAATTAGGCAAGAAAATGAAATAAAAAGCATTCAGAATGGAAAGAAAGAAGTAAAATTATCTCTGTTTGCAGATAATCTCATCTATAGAAATTCCTAAGGAATCCACAGAAAAACTATTAGAGCTAATAAACAAGTTCAGCAAGGTTACAGGACACAGAATCAATATATAAAAATTAGTTGTGGGGCTTCCCTGGTGGTGCAGTGGTTGAGAGTCCGCCTGCCAATGCAGGGGACATGGGTTCATGCCCCGGTCTGGGAAGATCCCACATGCCGCTGAGCAGCTGGGCCCGCGAGCCATGGCCACTGAGCCTGTGCGTCTGGAGCCTGTGCTCCGCAATGGGGGAGGCCACAACAGTGAGAGGCCCGTGTACTGCAAAAAGAAAAAGAAAAAAAAAAAAGTATCAGAAAGAATAAAGTTCTTAAGAATAAATTTAACAAGGGAAGCCCACAACTTACACACCAAATGCTATAATACTGTTGAAAGAAATTAAGGAACACCTAAGTAAAGGGAAAGTAATAAATTCATGTACATATTTCACACAATCTTTATCAAAACTCCCACTTTTTGCAGAAATTGATAAGCTAATCCCAAAATTCATATGGAAATTCAAGTGATACAGAATAGCCAAAATAATCTTGAAAAACAATAACAAAATTGGAGTACTAATACTTCCCAATATCAAACTTTACTACAAAGATACAAAAATCAAGACAGTATGGTACTGGCATAAATACAGACATATAAATCAATGAAATAGGACTGAGAGTACAGAAACAAACCCTCACACTTTACAGTCATATGTCCATGGTCAATTGATTTTTGACAAAAGTTCCCAGACAATTCAAAGAAGGAAAATCAGTCTTTAACACAAATGGTGATGGGACAACTGGATATCCATATATAAAAGAATTAAGCTGGATGCCTATATAACATCATATGCAAAATTTAATTCAAAGTGTGTTGAAGACCTAAAAAGTGAAAAGCAAAACTACTAAACTCATAAGAAACATAGGCTTAAATCTTCAGGACCTTCATTTAGTCACTGGTCCTAAAGCACAAGTAACCCAAGAAAATACAGGTAACTTGTACTTCATCAGAATTTAAAACTTTTATCCTTAAAAGGACACTATCAGGAATGTGATGACAGGGCTTACCTGGTGGCACAATAGTTAAGAATCCGCCTGCCAATGCAGGGGACGTGGGTTCGTGCCCTGGTCCGGAAAGATCCCACATGCCGCGGAGCAGCTAGGCCCATGAGCCACAACTACTGAGCCTGCGCGTCTGGGGCCTGTGCTCCGCAACAGGAGAGGCTGCGACAGTGAGAGGCCTGTGCACCGCGATGAAGAGTGGCCCCCGCTCGCCGCAACTGGAGAAAGCCCTAGCACAGAAACGAAGACCCAACACAGCCAAAAATAAATAAATAAATTTATAAAAAAAAAAGAATGTGATGACAATCCACTCTAAAAGAAACAAACTAGAATTTACTCTCCAGTTTGTCCTAAGCCTGCAGCCCTTGGTAACCACTACAAATCTACTTTCTCTATGAATTTGCCTATTCAGTACATTTCATATGAATGGAATCATACAATATGTAAATTTTTGTGCCTGGCTTCTTTCACGTAGCATTATCATCCATGTTATAGCACAAATCAGTATTTCATTCATTTTTATTACCAAATAATATTCCATTGTGTTGATATATCACATTTATTTATCCATCCATCACATCAGTTGATGTGGGTTGTTTCCACCTTTTGGATGATATGAATAATGCTGCTATTGAACATTTACATACAAGTTTTTACACGGACACATGTTTTCATTTCCCTAGCCTAGGAGCAGAATTGTTGGCTTAAACGGTAAATCTTTTTAACCTTTTGAGAATGTCCAGACTGTTTTCCCAAAAAGTGGCACCATTCTACGCTCTCTCCAGCAGTGTATCAGAGTTCCAATTTTTCCACATCCTCAACAACACTTGTTATCATCTGTCTTTTTTTTTATTAGAGCCACCCTGGTGGGAATGAAGTGGTATTTCATTGTGGCTTTGATTTGTATTTTTCTGAGGTTGAGAATACCTTCATGTCCATATTGACCATATGTATATCTTTTTTTTTTATAAAAGTGGTTATTCAGATTTTTTGCTTTTTTTTTTTTTTTTTTTTTTTTTGGGGGTCTTTCCTTTTTTTTGTCTCTTCTTTTTTGGAGCACAGGCTCCGGACGTGCAGGCTCAGCGGCCATGGTTCATGGGCCCAGCCGCTCTGCGGCATGTGGGATCTTCCCAGACCGGGGCACGAACCCATGTCCCCTGCATCAGCAGGCGGACTCTCAACCACTGTGCCATCAGGGAAGCCCTCTTTGCCCATTTTTAAGTTGAGCTGTCATTTTATTATTGAGTTGTAAAGTTCTTTGTAGATTCTAGATATATGTCCTTTATCTGATACATATTTTACTCCTGTTCTGCGGGTTGTCTTTTTATTTTCTTTATGGCATCTTTTGAAGCACAAAAGTTTTTTAACGAATTTGAAGTCTAATTTGTCTCTTTGTTTTTCTTGTTTCTTGTGTTTTTAGTTTTTCCTGAGAAACCACTGCCCAATCCAACGTCATAAAGATTACTTCTATGTTTTCTTCTGAGTTTAATAATTTTACCTCTTACATTTAGGTCTTTGATCCATTTTGAAATAATTTTTAAATATGGTGTAAGCAGTGGTCCAACTTTATTCTTCTGCATGAGGATATCCATTGGTCCCAGCACCCAGGACAGCATTTATTATGTTTGGCTTTCTGTTGATTATTTGCGGGACTATACGCCTCTCTATTGGTCAAGGGCCATAATTTATTTTTGAATCTCCTAAAAGCATTTAGATTGTTTTCTTCCAATCTAGAAGGTCATGGAAGTAACACAGTGCTTTTTAAAAAACGAAACAACTACTTTTTAAAAAATGAAATAGTATAGAAAAATATCAGATGGCTCAACTGTGGTTAGGATAGACATTATTTTGAGGAAACATAGTTTCAGTTGTGTGTGTGCGTGCGCATGCCTGCATGTGTATACGTAGGTGTACTAGGTTGAAATTGAAAGTATATTTCTTACATTTTACAGTTTGTAAACTTACAAATAAACTTGGAAAACACTGATCTGGAAGACAGCATCTCCCTCAAAATATGTAATAAATGAAAAATAAAAGAACTATCAAAGATTGCTTTCTCTTTGCCTTTAGATGTTTTGCCTTTGTTAGGAATGCACTTGTTGGATAAGGGCAGCTGGAATTACAGATATCAAGAGTCCAAGTTACTTCATCTTCTAAGTTTAGAGCCGAATAAACACGTTTGTATCTCTCGAGCATAAGGATCCAACTTGTCCTTTGCCTTTGGCATTTTCAGGTGATCATGAAGATAAGAAAATGTTGAATTCCAGTAGGGACATTGTCTCTCTGGCTGCTTGACAAATGTAATTCCAATTCTAGATAGGCAGTCTGAATCACACACTTAGCTTCTTTGGTTTGTAGGGTTAATCTAATAAATCTTCTCCTACTGGACATAGCCTTCCAACAACAATAAACCTCTCCTGAAAGGAGCAGCCCTTAGATTAGTTAAGGAACAAGGTGAAACCATTTAAAGTAAATATGTAGCCACAGCAATCAGAGAAGAAAAAGAAAAAAAAAGGAATCCAAATCAGAAAAGAAGTAAAACTGTCACTGTTTGCAGATGACATGATACTATACATAGAGAATCCTAAAGATGCTACCAGAAAACTACTAGAGCTAATCAATGAATTTGGTAAAGTAGCAGGATACAAAATTAATGCACAGAAATCTCTTGCATTCCTATACACTAATGATGAAAAATCTGAAAGTGAAATTAAGGAAACACTCCCATTTACCATTGCAACAAAAAGAATAAAATACCTAGGAATAAACTCACCTAAGGAGACAAAAGACCTATATGCAGAACACTGTAAGACAATGATGAAAGAAATTAAAGATGATACAAACAGGGGCTTCCCTGGTGGCACAGTGGTTGAGAGTCTGCCTGCCATTGCAGGGGACATGGGTTCGTGCCCCAGTCCGGGATGATCCCACATGCTGTGGAGTGGCTGGGCCCGTGAGACATGGCTGCTGAGCCTGTGCATCCGGAGCCTGTGCTCCGCAATGGGAGAGGCCACAACAGTGAGAGGCCCGCGTACCGGTTAAAAAAAAAAAAAAAAAAAAAAAGATGATACAAACAGGTGGAGAGATATACCATGTTCTTGGATTGGAAGAATCAACATTGTGAAAATGACTCTACTACCCAAAGCAATCTACAGATTCAATGCAATCCCTATCAAACTACCAATGGCATTTTTCACAGAACTAGAACAAAAAATTTCACAATTTGTATGGAAACACAAAAGACCCCGAATAGCCAAAGCAATCTTGAGAAAGAAAAACAGAGCTGGAGGAATCAGGCTCCCTGACTTCAGACTATACTACAAAGCTACAGTTTGGTACTGGCACAAAAACAGAAATATAGATCAACGACTAGGATAGATAGCCCAGAGATAAACCCATGCACATATGGTCACCTTATCTTTGATAAAGGAGGGAAGAATATACAATGACGAAAAGACACCCTCTTCAATAAGTGGTGCTGGGAAACTGGACAGGTACATGTAAAAGAATGAAATTAGAACACTCCCTAACACCATACACAAATATAAACTCAAAATGGAATAAAGACCTAAATGTAAGGCCAGACACTATCAAACTCTTAGAGGAAAACATAGGAAGGACACTCCATGACATAAATCACAGCAAGATCCTTTTTGACCCACCTCCTAGAGTAATGGAAATAAAAACAAAAATAAACAAATGGGATGCAATGAAACTTAAAAGCTTTTGCACAGCAAAGGAAACCATAAACAAGACGGAAAGACAACCCTCAGAATGGGAGAAAATATTTGCAAATGAAGCAACTGAAAAAGGATTAATCTTCAAAATATACAAGCAGCTCATGCAGCTCAATATCAAAAAAACAAACAACCCAATCCAAAAATGGGCAGAAGACCGAAATAGACATTTCTCCAAAGAAGATATACAGATTGCCAACAAACAGATGAAAGAATGCTCAACACCACTAATCATTAGAGAAATGCAAATCAAAACTACTATGAGGTATCACCTCACACCAGTCAGAATGGCCATCATCAAAAAAATCTACAAACAATAAATGCTGGAGAGGGTGTGGAGAAAAGGGAACCGTCTTGCACTGTTGGTGGGAATGTAAATTGATACAGCCACTATGGAGAACACTATGGAGGTTCCTTAAAAAAATAAAAATAGAACTACCATATGACCCAGCAATCCCACTACTGGGCATATACCCTGAGAAAACCATAATTCAGAAAGAGTCATGTACCATAATGTTCATTGCAGCTCTATTTACAATAGCCAGGACATGGAAGCAATCTAAGTGTCTATCGACAGATGAATGGCTAAAGATGTGGCACATATATACAATGGAATATTACTCAGCCAGAAAAAGAAGTAAAATTGAGTTATTTGTAATGAGGTAGATGGACCTAGAGTCTGTCATACAGAGTGAAGTAAGTCAGAAAGAGAAAAACAAATACAGGATGCTAACACATATATCTGGAATCTAGAAAAAAAAGGTCCTGAAGAACCTTGGGACAGGACAGGAATAAAGATGCAGACATGGAGAATGGACTTGAGGACATGGGGAGGGGGAAGGGTAAGCTGGGATGAAGTGAGAGAGTGGCATGGACTCGTATATACTACCAAATGTAAAATAGACAGCTAGTAGGAAGCAGCCACATAGCACAGGGAGATCAGCTCGGTGCTTTGTGTCCACCTAGAGGGGTGGGATAGGGAGGGTGGGAGGGAGACGCAAGAGGGAGGGGATATGGAGATATATGTATATGTATAGCTGGTTCACTTTGTTATACAGCAGAAACTAACACAACATTGTAAAGCAACTATACTCCAATAAAGATGTTAAAAAAAGAAAATAAAGTAAATATGTAGATACAATCATAAATATTGAAGGCTCTATGGAAAGTTTTTTTAAGATATTGGATTTAATTTAACAAGTGACATTTCATACAACAGTAATTTTTAAATTCAATAGATACTAAGTCTGTAGTATGTTACAATCCTTAATATGTTAGTTAAGTATGCTAATATATAATCTATGACATCAAATATAGACTATTTAAGTGCATTATACGTTAGTATTCCAACAACTAAATCTGTAAGAACCTTGAATCAGAACTAATATTTAGAAAGTAAAGCGAAGCATGAGTCACTATAGAAAAGGTTTAATTAGAGGGAGAAAGCCTTTCAGAGTGGTTTAGGGACTTGCGCAAAGTTATACCCTTCATCAACTGAGAGCAAAACTGAAAGTAGAACCCAGCCCTCCTAACTCTTCTAGCGCTCCTTCTATTTTGCTGTTCTTTACAGCTTTCCTCAAATTCATCTGCAACTTCTTTAATTAGATCTCAGTTGTGGGAGCATTAGCATCTTTACTATGTTGAGTCTTTTGGCCACACCATGCGTCTTGCAGGATCCTAGCTCCCTGACCAAGGTGGGAACCCAAGCCCTCGTCAGTGAAAGCTCAAGCCCCAACCACTGGACTGCCAGGGAATCCCCAAGATCTCAGTTATTAGACCATAATTCACTCACTGAAAGTGAACTTAATTCCTACTACATGTCACACAGTCTTCTACGACAAACTCCCTGCCATCATGAAGCTCAGTTTCAGCTGAGTGACAGAAAATGAATAATGAAGGTTCTATGACGATTATTGTAGTAATGGAAGCATGACTTTGGTTCTTTGGTGAACAGAAATTTATGAAAGTGATAACACTTTTCTAAATAAAAAGTATAAAACTGCATGGAGTGTGAAAGTCCTATTTCCAGCTCAACTCACCTTCCTGTATTCCAGGTGTTTCACCATAACCACAGATTACAAAACATTAAAAAGATTTAGTTTCTTCCCTGCTATGGGGTTACACTGCCTCCTTGAATTGAAAGATTTAGGAAAGGAAATTACATCACAGACCATGGAATGCCTCAGATGACCTGGAGCCTCTGTTCAAGGTGAGTAGTTTGTTTTTAATCGTAAAAGGAGAAAAAAGCTATTCATTGTCATTTTACAATCAACAACATCAACTACTTCTTGGAAAAGGGAAAATCATGTTTAGAGACACTGTTGTTTAAAGAAGTGGTAAGTAACACCTCTAAGAAAAAGATTTTGAGAAATTTCAACTAATTTGGAAAATTCAAACATGAAAAGAAATAAGCAAAAAGAAATGAACAAACAAAAAAGTTTAAACAGCTTCTTCAGTCTTGAATAATTAGAGGTAAAGTGGTTTACTCTATTTGTCAATCACCTCAGTGGAGAGGGCCTGCCTTCCTAAAAGGCAGACAAGTGCTCTGGGAACCAAGAAGCATATCAAAACTTAAAGTTGGAAGACCATGGTCACAGAAACAAAACTTACCTACCTTTCTACAGGGCTGAAATAACGGAGGGGTCTGTGAAATATTTTATATTGAATTGGTTAGCAAAGATCTTGGCACAGACAGAGAAAGAAATATTTATTCCAGCCCTTGGGAATCCAAAGATATTCTCTTGAACACGTTACTTAAATTTGCCAAACATGAAGTTTTTCATTTACAAAATGGAGATGATATAATGATTTCTACCTCATAGATAATGGAGTAATACACGTTGTTGAGTACACCAGTACTCAACACAGTACCTAGTACAGGATTAAGCAATCAATAACTTTTATCATTAGCAATCACATCAGATTCACAGCAGGGGAGTTACATCATCTAAGTCACTGGAGAGCTGCTCTGGGAATGGCTCCTGAAAACCTCACATAACTCAAAACACGCATAAGACATCCACATAGATTTTTCCCTTAAGAATAAATGTAATGTGAGAAATAACAGTCTCAGTGCACATAAACTTCGGCCAATGTAATGCATTTCTTATATCCAACTTACTGTTTAATGCACAATCAATAGTTTTTAGTGAGGGGAATTCACATTATTTCAATGTGTGTGCATAAAGTAAGACTTTAATAATATTTTTAGGGCTTCCCTGGTGGCGCCGTGGTTGAGAGTCCGCCTGCCGATGCAGGGGACGCGGGTTCGTGCCCCGGTCTGGGAAGATCCCTCATGCCGCGGAGCGGCTGGGCCCGTGAGCCATGGCCGCTGAGCCTGCGCGTCCGGAGCCTGTGCTCCGCAACGGAAGAGGCCACAACAGTGAGAGGCCCGCGTACAGCAAAAAAAAAAAA